>NW_006284238.1:1844526-1848857 GCF_000327345.1 Myotis davidii
GTTCTCTATTTTACTGTCTCATAGCACTACCTCTTCTAACTAACTGCTGTTTCTAACCATTTCTGGGCGAGGTGGGGGTGGGAGAGACCACTGGAAATTGGCTGGGAAGTTAAATCAATTGATGACTTCTAGGCATCATAGATATGCAAAGCTGATTGTTGCTCCTATGCGGCACTTTTGCATGTTCCTCTGAGATGCCCTGCTAGTGACACCTAAACCAGTGCTTGTCAAAGTGTGGCCCACAAATAGCAAAATTATTATCACCTGGGAACTTGTTAGAAATACACATTTTGGGACCCCTCTGTCCCAAGGAATCAGAATCTCTAGGAGTTTGGCTCAGGAGTCTGTTGAACAAGCACTCAAGGTGATTCTAATGCAGGCTAAGGTTTGAGAAGCACTGATCTAAACAGTGGTTGATCCCTTACTACCCTGGTCAGACCCTGGGTTCCGGGCACATTGGACCTACAGGCCTGTGTTCGCCTATTGAGCTGAGTCCACAAGTGAACCTCAGGACACTATACTGTCCCTACAGCTACTGACAGCGCCGTCTCTCACAATACATTGTATCATTGCTATACTCTTCAGAGGTTTCTGAACCAGACTGTCCATCTTAGACTTTTGGGAAGATGAGCATTTGTGGCTGTGCCCCAAACTTCAAGAGATATGGGCCAGCCCTGGCCCAGTGGCTCAGTTGGCTGGAGCATCGTTCCATACACCAAAAGGTTGTGGGTTTGATTCCAAGTCAGGGCATACTCCTAGGTTGTGGGTTCAATCCCAGTTGGGGCGCCTACGGGAGGCAACTGATTGATATCAATCAATCATATCATATTGCCTCATATCAATGTTTCTCTTCTGTCTTCTCTCTCTAAAAATTAATAAAAACATATCCTTGGCATGGCTCAGTGGTTGAGCCTTGACCATGAACCACAAGGTTGCAGTTTGATTCCCCACCAGGGCACATGCCCGGGTTTAGGGTTTGATCCCTGATTGGATATATCCATATCCCTGAGGACTTTAAAAAAAGAGAGAGAGACATATGGCCAACCCCTCAGCCTTTCTCCAGCCTAAAGAAAGGAGTGTGCACCTCCCTATCATCTCCCATTGAGGTGGGTGATGTGCTCATGCCAACCTAACTGGATTTAGTCTGTTACCATGTTCCACAAAAGTGATCTAGAACACCCCTTTGGGGTATGGAGGACTTTATTCTTCTTTATCATTCATAATTTGGGGGGGCCTGTTTCAAAAATCCAGGACAACAGCAGAGTTATATTTCACATCTTGGACATGACACCCAAAACTCAATCTTAAAGGGTGGCTGTATTGGTTCTGTGTGCTACTTTTAGAAATGTAGCCCAAGTTCACATTAGTCGCATCATGTCACTGATCTAGAGGGTGGGGCAAAAGTAGAGTTACAGTTGTGAATATGGGAAACACAGAATTTATTCTTATATTATTACTTATTATTTATTGCATTATTTTCCATATGAATAACTGTAAACCTACTTTCCCCCCACCCTGTTTAAAGGATATTCTGTCAATTCCCTTAAAGCATTTTCACTTTTGCTCCTGTTAAGTAATTTATTCTTAGCTAGGTCTTTGTGCCAGTTTTAAAGTAGATTTATGCTTCTCTTCTATATTTACCATGGTTATGTGCCACTTCTGCCTTCTTGAATTCATATATTGCTGAGCTCAAATAACTTTCCAGACATTGACTTGCCCAGTATCCAGACTACCTGTCTGACTCTGCTACACACTTTCTGGTGAAATAAACACTGCTCTGCTTATTCCTAACATTTCCACTTTGTGTTGATCAGAATTAAGGAGAGATTACTAATTCCCTGGTCCATTCCTCTACATCTGAGAGAGGAAATTATCATCAAGGCAAATGAAGAATTTATCAGATGTTCTGCTGTCACTTCATTAAATATCCCACAGATGCTCATTATGCATGTGTGCTATTCACTCTCCTTGGCTGGGTACCCACTGCTTCTTGGCAATTGATTTCTTAACTGCTCTTTATTGCTTCTCCATGGAACTTACACCAGATCTTCTTTACCCCCCTAAAATTCAGGCACCATTTGTGACCATTACTCCCCATAGATGACTCCCCATCCACTTAACTAAAATAATTAATGTCAGACGATATGAGCTCCCTGAACTCTCTTCTAGACTTCAAAATATCTCCACAATTTGACTCTTTTACTCTCTCCTTGTTATCTCAGAAGACATACCTCTTAAGCTTGCCAAGACCATGCCCCTATTTTTGTCATCTTTTCTTATCCCCGCTTGGACTTTTATTTCTTTTGCCTCTTTAATGTGTCTCTCCCCACTAACCCCCTGACATTAGCTAAAAAATGTTTAAGTCTTATATCCCACAAATCAACCAACCAACCAACCAACCAACCAACCAGTAAGAAAACATCCCTTAACTGACAAGTTGACATCATTTGACCTAAGGGTGCTCACTTTCTCCATTCTCCTGATAACTTTCCATCTAAGGTTCGTCAATAATCTTCTAATCACCAAATCCAAAGGCCTTCTCTTATTTTCATCTTCTTGAAAGCCCTAATCTTTTCATCTTATACTTTATACTCATGACTCTTTCCTGAGATAACATATATCAGTCCCAGTTATCATGATAACATATATCAATCCCAGTTATCATGATTGCATCAGCTTCAAAACTTATCTCTCTACTGTTAATCACTCTATTCGTTGTTTATTCCATTGCCAGAATTACTTTCCTAAACATCTTAAATAATCTAGGCTCAATATAGTTCCAGCCTATTGTCTAATGTTTCTTGACACACCATCCAATGTGGATGACACAAAATGAAACCATTTCCTCTTCTTCAAACAAAGTGTTCTCATTTCTTCAAGATTTTTATTATGGTTTTCCCCTTTGAACTTCTTTTCTTTCCAAGTTCTTTATGTCATAATACTACTTATTCTTTAAGATCTATCACAAATGCTATGTCTTCTGTGAAGTCTTGCCTGATTCCTTTAAATGAGTGATTTCTTTTTCATTTAAAATTTTTATTAAATGTATTGGGGTGACATTGGTTAATAAGGTTTTATAGGTTTCAAATGAACAATTTTATGATTTATGACCTGTATTTTGCATTGTGTACCCACCATCCAAAATCAAGCCATCTTCTGTCACCATATATTTGGCCCCCTTTACACTTTACTATATCCGCCCATTCCCTTTCTTCTGGTAGCCACCATACTATTGTCTTTGAGTTTAAGTTTTATATCCCTCATATGAATGAAATCATATGGTTATTAGCTTTTTCTGACTTACTTCACTTAGCATAATAGTCTCAAGGTCCATCCATGTTGTCACAAATGGCAGTATTTCACCTTTTCTTATAGCTGAGTGGTATTCCATAGTATATATGTACCATATCTTCTTTATCCAATTCTCTATCAAAGGACACTTTGGTTGTTTCCATGTCTTGGCCATCACAAATAAATCTGCAATGAACATAGGGGTGCATATATCTTTGTGAATAAATGTTTTTGAGTTTTTTTAGTAGATACCCAGAAGAGGGATTGCTGGGTCATTTGGTAACTCTGTTCCTAATTTTTTGATGATCCATCATACTGTTTTTCTATAGTGGCTGTATCAGTTTGCATTCCCAACAGCAGTGAATAAGGGCTCCTTTTTCTCCACAACCTCTCCAACACTTATTACTGCTTGTCTTGTTGATAATAGCCATTCTAAAAGGTGTAAGGTGGCATCTCATTGTAGTTTTGATTTGCATTTTCCTAATAGCTAGTGGAGTTGAACATCTTTTCATATATTTGTTGGCCATTTGTATGTCCTCTTGAGAGAGGTCTCTGTTCAGGTCCTCTGCCCATTTTTTATTGGATATTTTGTTTGTCCTTTAAATTTCTCTAGCCTATTGGCATACAACACATTATCTATTCAAAAACACAAATGTGAATAATTACTAAATTTAAAGAGCATAACATCTTTCCAAAATAACATTTTTCCAACACAAGGAAAACAATATAAACTGCTCCACCTTTCTTGTCTTGTATTAGTTTAGACAAAGCACCATCTGAGAACTGGGAAAACCATAATTTTCTTTAATGTTTTGCCTGTAATTTGTAAAACAACAGAAAATATGCCCGTGGACATGTTTAAAATTTTTCCCAGATGCCATAATATCAGTGCTGTATGGCAATGTCTTCATGACACTCACCGAACATCCAGATGCTGAAAGAGTCTGGAGGACAGGAACTAAATGATTAGCAATTTTGGAAATAGGCCCTATGTGGAAGTAATTTATATATGGAGGAGGAGGAGGAGGAGGAGGAGGAGG
>NW_006284238.1:1848888-1853875 GCF_000327345.1 Myotis davidii
AATGATTTGATTCAGAAAAGAAAAGGTAGGAGCAGGAAATGTTAGCAATTAGTTTCTGAGTATCTAAAAAAAAATATTATATGAGTGACAGTGAGCAGCTGTTTCATGTTCCTACTCAGAGGAGGACAAATGCTTTCGGCTATTGCAAGAGAGATTACAGAGACATTAGGAAAAATCTTCAGACTCTAGTTGGTAAAAAGTGCTGTCAAAGGAAGGGAGGAGAGACAACTTTCTACACTGGGGTCAGGAGGGCACCCTGTCTGGGAGATAAGATACTGGAGATAAGGCTCATTTAGGGCTTTTTATTCCAATGAGGTCATGCATATAGAGAAAGAAATGACTCTATAACATGGTATATGAGAAAGCTCTTTGAAAAACCCGTAAGTTAGGAATCAAATCTATACCCAAGGAAAAAAGGAAGGTCCTGAGAATATGGCATTCTGGTTGCTTCTCTTGGATCACTTGCTTCCTAGTTTTGTGACCCTAGAAAAGTTATTTAACTGCTCTAAGAATCATTTTTCTCATCTGCAAAGTGGGTATAATAGCTGTGCCTTCTTCACAGAGATGTGAGTAGTCACTAAGATGATGCCCAATAAATGTTAATTCTTATTATTTTATTAGATATGGAACATCTTCTAGGTACTATGTTAGACATATTTCTAATCATTATCTTCTTTACTGAGCAATCATCCAAGCCCCATATAAAATAGGATGATATGATGCCTGTTACCACAGTTATGTTCTTTAATTAAAAATGAAAGCCCTAGGTATCAAAGACCAGCCTGCTGAGTTTCCTTACCTTTCCCAACCATGAGACATTTCCCTGATGTCTGCAGCACGTCTTTGACGTCTGGGATAAAAGACCAATTTGCTTTCACCCCCACGTGGCTCCACCTGTCACCAGTATTATGTGATCTTTATAAAATTAAACTTAGAATGTATCACCTTTTTTTTTTACCATTATGCTTTCAACCCGAAGCCATTAAGCTTACAAAGATGGTATCTGTTTAATAAAATGAATGGATATAGGAAAGAAAAAATTCCTGTATTTAATGTCACATCTTCAAAACAATGTTTATATCATCTAATATATTCATGTTCAAGTTGAGCTATAATGTATTTCTCCCCATCTGATGAACTTGTGATAGAGGGTCTGTTTGGAGTCCGTAGTTAATACAAAAGTGTATTTTTTTTCTTCAGGGTCAGTGCTCCTTTCTTCCTCTACCATTTACCTTCAGAAAAATCCATTTTCTCAAGGATCCCAGGGTGTAGTTCTTCCCTGTGAGGAGATCATCATTCTAACCTTGGCAGTAGTTATTGTATATCAATATAGACACCTGGTACGCTTTCAATTACCATTTGAGAGTCATTTTCAAAAAACAGAATAATAAAGATATTTATGTAGTTGTATTAGAATGTGTGTGTGTGTGTGTGTGTGTGTGTGTGTGTGTGTACATGTATATTTCTTTTTGTAAGGAAAGCTTAGATTCTCAGATGCAAGGAGAATGAGGTATAAGATTCATTCTTGGCAAAACAAAGATTTCAGTGCAAAGTGTTACATATAGCTTCACGCAAAAATATATTAATGACTATCTCTATACTAATAGTAAAATTTAAAAATCCAAACTGTGGGGTTGAATTTATATGGTTGGATCAGAAGGGGTCATCATAATTGGAATGTTGGCAGTATGTTTGGATGATAGAAATCAGTGGGACATGGCAATCTTTACTTTGAGTTATACATAAAAATAGTTTAGGACTGGAATGAGACATACATGGTGTATATGAAATCCTTAGAAACTATGAAAATAGTTCACCACTGTGAAGAGAGAAGGTTAAATTACTTTGGCTATAAAACCCCATGAAATGCAAAAACCATCTGAACCAACTTTGTTTTCCAGATGTCTTTGGAACTGCATAATGCAGAAGTTAGAGGAATATAGGAAGATGATTTTGGGGTGTGCTACAGAAACAGCAACGACAATGATAAAAGCTTTAAATGATCCTGGGGTGGACAAAGGAAATACTATTGCATAGATTGGACAAAGCATTCTCTTATGGAGGATGCCTACAATGCCAGGTGTTGGAAGAAGACACACTTGAATTTGAGCCCA
This sequence comes from Myotis davidii, assembly GCF_000327345.1. NCBI lineage: Eukaryota > Metazoa > Chordata > Mammalia > Chiroptera > Vespertilionidae > Myotis > Myotis davidii. The sequence continues at coordinate 1,851,003 of NW_006284238.1, forward strand.
GCAGCACCTCCTACTCTCCATTGGACTTGGGAGAGTCCTTCACCTCACTGAGCTTTAGTTTCCTCTGTAAAGTGAACACAATAACAAGTTGACTACCTGGGGCTTAAATGAGATGTGAATAAAAACCTTAGCATAGGGTTGGGGCTCAGAGTCAAAGCTTGATTAATATCAGCTATGGTGTTGACAAGGATGAGGGTGACAATGATGAAGAAGAGGAGCAGAGAGAGAATAAAGAAGAAAACAACTAGATTCGAAATATACAGTCCTTGTTAAAAGAGGCTCCTGAGAGGAAACAATTATCTGGTGATGAAATGGGAAAATCTTCTCCTTCCAAGGGTAAAATATATTATAGTAAAGCATTTAGATGCATTCCTTTATTTGTTCTTGGAGAAGAATATTTATTGTAAAATTGAAACAGAGTTGTGTACCTTTTGTCAGAGTGAAAAAAGGAATTTTTTAAAGCCTAGAATTAAGAACACACCTTAAATTAAAAAAATTATGTCCTGCCTAGCTGGTGTGGCAAGAGAGAAGTTAGGAAACCATTCCAGTTATCCACATGAGATATTTGATTGCGGTCAGGAAGGAGTCCAAGAGGGCTCCCAGGTTTCAGGCATTGTTCAGAGTGAATGGCAGTGACAACCTCTGAGGGGAAATAGAGATGAAGCAAATGAGTGGTGGGGAGTTCAGGGGGGATGAGAAATATGTTTAATTCCATATTAGACATGTTGAATTTGAGGGTCACTGTGGTTCTCTGAGGTGAAGATATCCAAGTAATATTAGTGAGGAATATGGGTCTAGGTTGGAGATATGGATTTTAAAATCATTCACTAAATGATGGTAGTTGAAGGCATTGCTGAAGGATGAGATGGTCCAGGGAGAGAACATAAATGAGAGAGTTCTGAGATTACTAACACTTTAGGGGTTAGCTGAGGAAGAGTAGCAAGCAAATGAGGCTTAAGAGCAACAATATAGATCAATGTTTGTTGTTCTTAAAAGTACTAATGACAAAATTCATATAGAGGAAGGTGCAAATACCCTTGTTAGGGCTTTTTCTGTGGTAAGGAGAAGAGTCAAAAGTTTTTCACAAAGGAAATGTTACTTGAACAGGATTTTAAAGGGTGAATACGAGTTTTTTATGTGAAGAAGGGCAACCCTGACTGGTTTGGCTCAGTGGATAGAGCATCGGCCTGCGGACTGAAGGGTCCCAGGTTCGATTCCAGTCAAGGGCATGTGCCTTGGTTGCAGGCACATCCCCAGTAGAGCGTGTGCAGGAGGCGGCTGATTGATGTTTCTCTCTCATTGATGTTTTTAACTATCCCTCTCCCTTCCTCTCTGTAAAAAGTCAATAAATATATATTTTTTTAAAAAAGAAGGGCAAAGATGATAAAAGAAGGGGAGAAGAAACAACATAATAGGCCAGAAGATTCAATCAAGGAACATCAGGCCATGATTTTTTGACTCTAGGTTGGGGCTTGCAGTATGGCATTTTCACGGAATATGAGACTGTTGGAATATAGGGAAGGGCGGCCTCTCTACTTCTGCCTGATAAAAACTGTCTTCTCAACTGGATTGCATATCATAATCCCCTGGAGGGCTTGTTAAAGCACAGATATCTAGGTGCCACCCCCAGAGTTTCTAATACAATAGGTGTGGGTTGGCCGTTAATTTAATCTAATAAGGTCCCAGGGGATGCCAATGCTGACTGTGTGGGACCACACTTTGAGAACCACTGAGGATTCTGGGAAGAAGAGATGCCACACAATTCCCCAGAATCAGCTTCTCAGGGCAGGCCTTCTTTGTCAGAAGGGAATAGTTATAGTGGGGATATGGGATAGTTCCCACCACATGCTTCTCACTTCCTTCTCATTTTCTTGGTAGACAGATCCTTCTTATTAAACTTCAACTTATAGGAGTTTTGGAAATCTTTGTTAAATGGCATTTAAATATATAAAATAAATATCAAAAATATAAGTCTTTGTTTTACTATGGTTGCAAATATCAAAAAATTTCTATATGTGACACAGCACCAGAGTTAAGTTAGGGTTTTTCAAAATGCTGACATGCCGAGCTCAAAAGGTTCGCCATCACTGGTCTAACCCATTCCTCTGCCAAACTAGGTTCAGTTTATGATAAAGATGTTAAGGGAAGGGGATGACTTAGAGGATTAAAGAAAGGGCCTTCTCCCATATAATCTGTCATCTGATAGGAAAAACAAACAAACAATGAGCCACAGGAAGAGACAACTCAGGGGAATGTGACATTCATCAATAAATACTTAAAGATCAATCATATGAAAGAGGATTAAAGATGCGTGGAAGGGTCCATGTTACAGGAAATAGATTTTAGAGCAAGCAATATAGGAAGAGATTTTCTAGAAAGTAGAACAGCATGAGGATTGAGAGCATGAGTCTTAGAGAAGAGCTGCTTAGATTTGAATCCTAGTTCTCCCAGCCCTGTTGTGACCTTTGACAAATTATCCTCTCAGTGTCTCAGTTTTCTAATCAGCAAGATGGTATTAAGGATAATGGGGGAGAGAAAACCAATATGGCAGCATAGGTAAACACCTGTATTGCTGCCTCCCACAACCACATCAAAATTACAACTAAAATACACAACAACTAGCATCCAGAACCATGGGAAAGCTGGCTGAGTGGAAATACTACAACTAGAGAGGTAAAGAAGAAAGCACACTGAGACTGGTAGGAGGTGCAGAAGCATAGAACGGGCTGGTCCGGCACCTGGGTGTGCTGCTTCTTTAATCAGGAGGGAGATTGCCTCTGTGGAGGATGCCTGGAGGAGCAAGGGGTCCCAGCCCCACACCAGACCCTTAGCTCAGGGTCCCAAAGCTGGGGAAAGAAGTCTCTACAAACATA
>NW_006284238.1:1854871-1855213 GCF_000327345.1 Myotis davidii
GGAGGCTGCCTGGAGGACCAAGGGGTCCCAGCCCCACACCAGACCCTTAGCTCAGGGTCCCAAAGCTGGGGAAAGAAGTCCCTACAGCAATAAGAACTAGGCACTGTAAAAACCGGATTGAGGCTGAATAACACATAGGCTGCTAGAGACCCAGCTGCTCCTCTTAAAAGGCTGGCACCCCGAACTAAACTTACAAGTTCCTGCTTGCTCTGACCTCCAGTGCCTGGTGAGGCTCTGAGGGACCAGGACATATACAAAGAGAAACTGGACTGTCTGGCACCAGGGCAGGAACTCAGGGGCAGCTTTCTTCCAGACGGAGGTGCTCACAGAGGTCACTGTTTT
>NW_006284238.1:1855672-1860399 GCF_000327345.1 Myotis davidii
TACCTTCCTGATGATTCTCAGAGGGAAAGGGGTGTGGGGGTGCAGGAAGAGAATACACAAAGATTTTATATGCATGTATGTATTACCTATGGACATAGACAATAGGGTGGTGAGGGCCTGGGTTGGGGTGGGAATTGGGTGGAGAGGAGCTATGTGGGGGCAAAAAGAGGGGGATTTGTAATAATCTCAACAATAAAGATTTTTAAAAAAAGAATGATGGAACTCTAGCTGGTTTGGCTCAGTGGATAGAGTGTCAGCCTATGGACTGAAGGGTCCTGGGTTCAATTCCTGGTCAAGGACACATGCCTGGTTGTGGGCTTGATCCCCAGTAGGGAGCATGTAGGAGGCAGCCGATCAGTGATTCTCTCTTATCATTGATGTTTCTCTTTCTCTCCCCACCCCCCACCTTTCCCTTCCTCTCTGAAATCAATAAAAAAAAATTTTTTTTTAAAAAAAAGAATGATGGGGATGAGGAGAGATTAACCAGGGAACTTATATGCATTTATGCATAGAACATGGACACAGAGAATAGTGTGGTAAAAGCCTGGGTGGACGGGTGTGTGGTGGATGGGTGTCAATGGGAAATAAAAAGGAGGACATCTTTAATACTTTCAACAATAAAGATAAATTTTTAAAAAAGTAATGGTATCTTCTAATATTGTTGTGAGAGTAAATGAGTAAATAGTTCTAAAATGATTAGACATTGTCTGGCACGTGCTAAGTGTACAATAAATGCCAACAGTTGGAGCTGCTGTTATTACTGAGAGAGCTAATTATGGGAGGATGGCTTTGGGGGATGGTGTGTACCCTCCGAAGAGTTGTCCCAGCAGATATCTGCAGATACCAGCAGGAAATCATGGAGCAGGTAAGCAGCGGGAGAAGAGCAATGGCACCAGGTTGAGAATCCTCAGCTGGTGGCCTGCATGCCACCTGTTACCTGGAGAAGTAGTACAAGTGGACCCAGGACTTCAGAACAACTACAAAGAATTTATTGTCTGCAATCTCTATTTCCACTTGTAACCTCACAGGACTAGTTCTATATTCTAAAAGGAAATATTTTGGGTTTTGCCTTAGCAGAAATGCTAAAACTCACTCCCATATATATTTCTACAAATTTTATATCTTTAAAACTGTTCACTGATGATACATACATTTTATAAACTAATAAAAGTCAACTTCGAGAAAAGTGAGCATTTGAATCATGATAAGATCCATTCATTCATTCATTCAATACTTATAGAGTACTTCATATGTCAGGCACTGTGCTAGGCATTGGAGATATGTAGATTAATAGTAAGCTACTATCCCTGTCTTTGAGGAATTTATAATTTAGTTATATTAGTTGGACATAAAATACAAAAGATTAAAAACCACAACATGAAATGAACCTAAGAGAAGCCTTTCAATACCAAGTGAGTCTACAATTCTTGGCATGATAAGTAGCAATAGCCCAGTGAACAAATTTAGTACAGAGAAGAGACAAGAACAAAAACAGCACCCCTTCCCCCACCCCCACACACACAACCCTGGCAGCCTTGAGGTTGTATAAGCATGTTGAGTCAAAGGCCCTGAAGGTCACCATGCTTTTGAAAAGTAAGATGTAAGGGCAAGAAAGAGCCATGCCCCTGTGATGATACAGACAAATGATTTTTTTCACAAGGAAAATAGAAATTCTTCAAAATAAAATATAATGTAGAAAATAAAAATCTACCTGGCTTTATTTATGGGCATTGAAGTATTAAATACATATATTGAGTTCAGATGGGATAGAATAAATAAACAGATGGTACAAAAGATAAATTGTCGAGAGCCTTTATGAAAACTGAATATTGTAGTTTAAAAGCTGGATGAAACACTGTTGCTAAAGATTTCATGAAGCATATGAGACAAAGCTGAGAATTTAAGAGATTCCACTTCAAGAAAAGAAGTCTAAGGTAAAAGAAAAATTTCTCCTGCAATCATTTTTAGTACAAGGTTGATGGAGAATAAAGTCTTCCAGGAAGTCATTACGTAGCACTTAAGACATGTAAGTGTTTCAAGTCTCCAAAGCCAGATGGTTTTCATTGTGCGGTCCCAGGAGGACTCGCATGTGAATGGCCATAGTATTGGTCAGGACATAAAATACAGCCAATGCTACGTTCTTACCAAAGCATCGTTCTTCACGGGGAGTTTCTCCTTCAACAAAAGTTGGAGAATTGGGACCTATCATCTAGTAGTGCAAAGGAATTATTTCTGGAAGTTACAGAGGTGCTCTGTTGCTGGGAGATACAAGAAATTAAAAAACTCGGAGCTTCTTGAATTTCAAAACACTTGCTTCAAAGACTAATTGAATCAACATGCAGTTATAATCTTGATATATTCTGAAGTAAAACATAAGATCAATATTCAATTTAAATTCTTCCTGGGGAAGAACAGCAAAGTGGGGAGAAAATAACTAATCTAACAGTATTTCTACAAGTGATTTACATTTTCTGTGCTTTCCCCCCCCCATATTTTCTATCATGAATATGTATTATTTCTTTAATCAGGAAAGATGGCTAAAACAAAGAAGTATAACATACCAATATTAAAACATTTTTTAAAAAAATGTTTATCTTGCCCTAACCGGTTTGACTCAGTGGATAGAGTATCGGCGTGTGGACTGAAGGGACCCCGGTTTGATTCTGGGGACCCTTGGTTGCAGGCACATCCCCCATAGGGAGTGTGCAGGAGGCAGCTGATTGATGTTTCTCTCTCATTGATGTTTCTAACTCTCTATCCTTCTCTCTTCCTCTCTGTAAAAAATCAATAAAATATATTTTAAAAAATTATTATCTTCAGAGTATAATTCATTGTGGTGGTTTTACTCAAAAAGATTTAGGCTAGCCAAGAGTAATAAGAGTTAAGGTGAGCACTTTGAGATTAAGATTTCTGAAAGAGAGAGACTGTAAAATAGATGGTCCAATATACCTGGTATAACATTGAAAAGTCAAGCATTATTTTATTCTAGAATAGAGAAAAATTATTAGAGACTTTATTGAGCTATATAAGCATGCAATAAAATCTAAGCAACTTCACAATTTAACCTATCTGTGCGAAGGGAGGAAAAAGCACACTGCATGAAATTAATAACCAGGAAAATTAGTAAAAACATGAGCTAATATTTCACTCTGTATAAAGCCAAAGTATAGAATATTGTGTCAAGGATTATAGTAGAAAAATTATGAGGTATATATTTTATGATCATTAATTATGTTTGGTGCTATAAGTATTAAACATTATTCTAGCAATCTCTCTTATAAGTAATCTGAAGCTATTGAAAGCAATAGGTCATTAACTGATAATTTACAGAAGAGATTACATATAGTTCTCTTGTTCAGTAACATCACACATACTCACGAGTTATTGTATAATGGGACCAATGACCAACTTATTTTGGAATTATTAGATATTGGCCACTAATGAAACTGGATGCCTGCTGAAGGGGACAAAATATTTAATAATTTATGGCACATCTTTATTTCTTTTGCAAGGTTTTTCTTTAAGAGAAGTTCCTGGTGCCTGGACAGGAAGACCAGTAGATTTCTCAGGGAACTGATAGCTCTGTATAAAATAACCTGTATTAAGGGTGAGATAACATCTGTCTCCAGGTCAAAGAGATGATATACTGTGTTGGAGGACACTGGTTCCGTTTTGTTCCCATTGGATTAAGATAAAGTCAGACACTTGGCTTTAAGTGACTGTCTGTGCCAATCATAACCCAAAGTTTACCCAGGGCCTACTGTCAAATCAACCGTCTAGAGGGCAGAAGCTCGTCCTATGTAACAAAAATACTTCATTTATAACTGGTGGCCGACATCTTCTTTAAGAGCAATTAGCACACTGAAAACTCCCAACAATTAATCTGGGGTGGGGAAGAAATAATTACAATGAATGTCTTTACCAAGGTGCTCACATCCTTAGTTAATACATGCTTATTGTGTTCACCCTGAGTTAATACATTTTTATTGTGCACACACCCTTAGTTACTACAAAGATATTCCTATTAATTTGCTGATCATGTATGGACTTCAGGCTCAGTGTACATGTTTAAAATTTGTAGAAGCTGATTCTATAAAAAAAAAAACACTACCCTGTGACAGCTTTAATAGATTTAAAATGCCTAAGCAGCCCTGCCAATACAATTCTTCCTTTGCATATACAACTTCTGAAAGACACACATTCTCTTTGTAGTGTTCAAGCAAGTAGCCTTGAGCTGGAAGCGAGAGTGAAGGTCAAATAAAAGGGGAAATCTTAAATGATTCAGTCCCATTTTGCACCAAGAATTTTCTATCACATTCACCTCTATCAAAAATCAGCCTAGCTTTACCGTTTACTTTTTACCTGGAGTAAAAATTAGAGTTTGCAAATTGTAAATACAGGGGGAAGGATATTTAGCAATGTTTTATCACTGTCAACCCCGTGGTTTTCATAACCGAATCCTACATATTTTGAGAATGTCATTACTGCCTCAAAGTGTTTACAAGGCAGAGTGGAGCAAGCCCACTGCCACCAAAGGTCAGAGAGAGAAACCAAATGGCCCAGGGAAGATCAGAATGGGACCTGCTTGTGATTAAGCCCTGAAAAAGATCAACTGAGTTAGGACTGTAGCCTGAGTGGGAGGGAAGTCAGATGCACATTTAAAGCACAACCGTATTCCCGAGCCCTTGTATTCCCACCCACCTACCCTGATGATGCCACAGTTGATA
>NW_006284238.1:1860430-1863876 GCF_000327345.1 Myotis davidii
TCTTTTGGATGGGCATGGATCCTCTCTCTTCAGTGCCGTCGTTAAACCAGGAAAAGTTCAGGATCTTGTTTAGTGACGCCCAGATGCACTTCTGTTTATTCCTTTGTGCTTAGGGACAGAAAAAGGCAAGGGGAGTTGATTCTGGGTTGCAACATGTCCATATCCTGGCAGACATTTTCAGCAGCTGAAGTCAATCAAGTTTCTGGAAAGTGCTAAGCGCCTCTACCAAGTGCTCCCAACTAACGTCCCCCCCGAATGTGCATGACCAGGCATATTTCAACGCGCTCTGCCAGGCGGTGTTAGTAATGCGAGCAATATGCAGCTCACTTTACTTGCTGACTGGCTGAAAAAGAGAAAATTAAATACATTTCTCATAAGGATATTTTGTGGAATTTTTCCACATCATTAAATAAAATGCAGCCCTGGTTTAAAGGCATTTCCTGAGAGAAAACATTTCTTTAACTTAAACTAACTGAACTATGGGAAACAGTCTGCCTGTGTACACCATAATATTTTTTTTCCCTTGATTACGTGGAATGGCTCTCCTATCATTCCGCAAGCTTCCCCATATCATTGAACTGTTTCATGGCCACCTGAAAAAATTGACTGCAAACTTTTAAAAGCGGTTCCCGGGAAATGGCTGGCTATTCAATTTTCTCCTCGTAGTTACAAAAGACTGGATGGCATCGGAGATGACATTTCTGAAATAATTAAGAAAAATAACGACATGCTTCTTCGGCTAGGTACGTACTTCCTTCACAACTTTGACATAACAAACTGCGACACTGCTTCCCATTGCTCGGATAAGGAAGAGAAGCTCAAATCTGACAGACACACAGCAGCCCATGCTATAAAGAAGTCCTGGATCAAATGGAAAGCTTTCTTGTTTGCCACCAGAATGCATCTTTCCCCCTTCCTCCCAAGGAAGGGGCGCCACATCTCCAGTGAGGGCGCCTATCCATTCGGAGTTTGGCTTTGCAACACCCATTTAATTACCTGAGACCCCCAGTGAGGTGAACTACTCCCTGGAACCTCTTAGGTTCACAGATTGCGCATAGGGAGTGAGGAGCTGTACAAGATGAGTGTTTCTTTTTTTACTTTCCATTGGAATAGCCACATGAGATCATTCTAATTTTTCAACAGACTCTCTTGGCTTCTTGGTCTCAGTCAGAAATTTTTCATTGAGAAGAAAGAAAAAAAAAGTGATTCTTACAGGAAGGTACCACACGTCTTCTGTTTAATCCCAGGAGCCCTCTTGCCAATTTGAAAGTCAACATCAGACAGAGAGGTAATGCTTTTTTGTTTCAATCTGAACTCTCACAGTTGTTTAAATTGAATTAAGAAGCAAGAATTTTAAACTACTTGGTGAGCTGACATAAAATGGGGAGACGTCTGCCTGCCAAGGTTGCATGGGAGAACTGCTGAGTACACCCCGACAGAAACATAGAGGAGGGTAGGGTTTCCATAAGGTGATGGCTACACAACAATTCACACAGGGATGTGTAGGAAGAGAATGAACGTACCTCCCGCAGCATGATCTGCATTGCTCTAATGTGGCTTTGTGAACTATTTCAGCACAGGGGCTTTTGAAAGAACTCTGGGATTGGGATGCCCTCAGAAATAAAAACAGATTTAGGCTGTAAGAATCTTAGTGATTCTCATCCCCAAATGGCAACACACACACACACACACACACACACACACACACACACACACACACACACACACACACACGGCAGATGTGCCATAGGGACAAGGGTGCCGTGTCTAAAGAGAAACATAGAACAATTTTCCCTGTGGGATGTTGGATCAAATTCCCAGCCTCCTAACTAGGTTAGGACTTTGTCCCTGCTCTGGGCATTGCCTTGTGGCAGAGACTAACCTCCTGCTCCATTCCTATTCCCTGAAAAAATAAAACCTTCAAGAAGAAAGAATGTCCTATTGTTGGAGCAGAATTATTCCTCCAGCTTCTCAAAGAGGAGGTATTTTTGGCATCTGGGAAGAGATTGTGTCCAGAGGGGCTTCTTAGTTTTACAGCTGGGTCCACTCAAACCAGTCCAACAAGCCAGCGTTACATAGAGGAGCCCAGCCAAACACAGCCACTTCAATCATGCTCAATTCACTGGGGCTCTGGTAAATGAAATAAAACCCCAAAGCTTGGCTTTTTATTTTTCTTAGGGCAAAGTCCATTTAGAATTGATATAATCGCTTGCTATGGTTACATATGCCACATTTATTTTTAAATAGCTCCACATCCCAAGGGCTCTTGATTTCCATCCACATGGCAGGTAGGAAGGCTGCAGGAAAATAATTTTCAATGCAGTCTACATTTTACGAGGCTTAAGAAAGGCACATCTGGAGATGCACACCTAGGCTGGGCAGCAGCTGGGCCAGGCGGTAAATTTGCCCTGTGTTTTGTGTCTCCCAAAAAGGTACCCAGCCGGAGACATGGCTCTTCGATGAAATCCATCTCACGATCTGTTAGCCAAGCTGAACACCCCATCATGGGATTGCAAACTGCCTAGAGGAAGAGGCCTTTTTCCTACTCGGTGTAAATATGTCAGCCACTGATAATCCTTGCGTATGTGGGGCTGTGGCCACAAGTCACCTAATGGGCTAACGGTGGCCCTGATGAAGAAGTCCTGTGTCTGCTCTCAAATTCCAAGTGGAAGTGGGTGTGCTGGAGGATGCTTCTCTGTTGGAGAGAACTCAGGCTTTTCCTGGCCCCTGTCAGAAGCCTCAGTAAGTTGTAGACAAACATTGGAGTAAGACACATGCTCCCCTGACACTGCTTGCTCTCCTTTCTGCTTCTCCTAAGGAAGTTTACCATATTGTGCCTAAGGCCACCCAAGCTTGGTGCTTTCCTTCTCTCCCTCATCAGTCCCTTGCAGTCAGGTACTGGGTCTCACTCATCTGTGAATGCTAAATAGAGTCCAATAGAGTCAAACTACGGCCCATGGGCCGGATACGGCTCGTTTGAAATGAATAAAACTAAAAAAAAAAAAAAAAAAAAGACCGTGCCCTTTTATGTAATGATGTTTACTTTGAATTTATATTAGTTCACACAAACACTCCATCCATGCTTTTGTTCCGGCCCTCCGGTCCAGTTTAAGAACCCATTGTGGCCCTCGAGTCAAAAAGTTTGCCCACTCCTGGTCCAGCTAGTTCATATTTTGTTTAATCCAGAGATTGCAAACTGTAGCCTGCAGACCAATCTGGTTGGTTGTGTATCATTTGGAAAAAAAGGCATTTAGCAAATTGTGAATTAGGTTCTATGTTTTACATACATTCTTTTTTCTTTTAAATTTTTTTGTTAATCCTCACTCGAGGATATTTTTTTTTCTCATTAATTTTTGGAGAGAGTGGAAGGGAGAGGGAGAGACAGAGAGAAGCATCAATGTGAGTAAGACACATCTATTGGGTGCCTCCTGCACCTGTCCCATCAG
>NW_006284238.1:1863904-1883634 GCF_000327345.1 Myotis davidii
GGCCTTTAACTGGGAATTAAACTTGTGACCCTTCGGTGAGCAGGTCAAAGCTCTAACCACATAGCACATGGGCCAGAGCTTACATACACTCTTGCATTTATACATGGAGAGATTCTGCATTAAGATCTGCAATCCCAGCTTCTTTGGAACAACTGGGAGTGCTGGCAGCACTCAGCCTGAGCAGAGGTCCTACTGCCCTTTGGAGCTGGTGTGTTCTCTAGGTCACAGTGGCTTCTCCCTCTCCTGTGAATTATCTGCCTTGCTTTCCTAGGCATCTGGTTTAATTGCATAGGAGTTCCTCGGAATAAATGATGCCACAGTCTCCCTTATATTTGATGACTGGATCCAATGCTGTAACATGGACTTTGTCAGTATTTTTTCCTCCTTATCATCCACGGTAGATGACTTTCACATGTGCAGCACACTCTCAAGGGTGCTGTCAGGGTTATTCTAGCTGTAACAAGACTATGAGATGGTTGCTACAGCCTGGGAAACTCTCTTCTTAGAAAAAGAAAGCCAATACTTCGCAGGCTTCAGCAAAACTATTAGTGGTAACAAATTTCTTCTGACACCTCACAACTGACTGTGACACACCTGTGTGGAGTGAGAGTGCAGCTGAGAACAGCTCTTGTAGCTGGAGAAGGAAAAGCATAAGTAAGTTAGAGAATTGTATTTATAAAGCATGACAGAAAAGAAGCATCATCAAGACCTTCAAGTAAATAATGTTAGACCAGGGTAAATACTAGGTTTACTACCTTCAATTACATTTCCCACACTTATACTTATGTCCAGGGCCAGCCCACTACATGGGAGAAACTGGCAGCTACCTTCTTCTTGTAACGAAAGGGTATCGTTTCTTCGAGACTCTGGAAGATAGAGAAGACCAACAGATTCTCTCAGATGTCCTCGTAGGATGAATTAGGACTGGTGTCTTAGATTAGGAATTCATACTAAGAGAGTGACAGGGATCTTGGGTATGTTTCAAGAGAGGTGGGGGAGGCTGGGAGCTCAGCAGTGGTGGGGAGGGAGAAGCATAGGTCTGCAGCAGGGGGCGATGGAACCAGATGAAGGATTGACAAGAGGCTTGGGGTGTTGGGTGCTGACTTAGGAAAGAGACCGGGATGAGCTTTCGAGAAAGAAGAATGGAGACATGGAGAAATTTATGGGGTTGGTTACTCCATAAATTCCTCCAAAGCTGGCTTTGTTAGTGATTTTGAAATTCACCAGTGTTATACCAGTTCAGCTAAAAGCACGGTTGATGGATTGCATGAGCAGCCAGTCTTCACCTGTAGGCCAAGTGGGAAGGAAGTCAGATGCTAGTCCCTAAGGTGGCGTGTGGTTTTTGTCTTGATCACCAATCAGGATGTTTCAGGATTTTTAATAGAGTGACTGGCATGTTGCCTGAGAGCAATAGATTATTAGAGTGAAGCATTGGAAGTCCGATGTTTCCAGGGATCAGATTGTTAGCAGGCACCGTAGATGAATCGGATGGTTCATTTTTCTCTGTAGGCTGGATTATTTACAAGCTGGCCTGAGCAATTGGGAACCATCTATTGAGAATTAAGTCTGTACTAGTCTGTCCAGATTCTAATTTGTCCAAGTTCAAAGTGGAAGAATTTTGAAAGAAAAAGAAGGGATTTTGGAGGCTTCTAAAAATGTGGAGTAGGCTAATGTTTTTAGTCATAGCTCTTTACAGTGTTTTTACCACGTCTCATTGGGACTTAGGTTTCAGCTGTCTGAGGCAGGGCTAATTACGGAGGGAACGTTAAAAATTGTTCTGTGCTCAGAGAGAACAGAGGGAGTTAAAGCAGTGAACCACAAAACTGTGTCAGGAAAGTTTACTTTTCACGGTCATTGACATTGAATTAACGAAGGAACAAGCCATCGCGGGTCCATCTCTGTCTGCCTGTGCCTCCCGGGCCTCCCTGCCACAAAGGGAGAGGCACTTGTCAGACCAAAACACCTTTTCCACCAGAGGGGAGCCGACAGGACGGAATGCTCCTTGATCTGAAAAAAAGGTTGGAAATTTCTCATTCTCACTTTCTACCCACTTGCTTAAAATGTGACAATCGTGTTTCTGGGGTGGAGACACAAGGAGGAGAAGCCATGGAGCAGAAGACACAGTGTGCCTCTCTGGAGAAATGGATGGTGGGTTGAATGACTTGCAGGTGGCTGCATCTGCAGCTGAAAAGAATGCAGTACTTTTGGAAAAGAGCTCTACTATTTTTTTCTAATTGTAAAGAGAATGAGAGGAAAATGCTAATAGTTGCAGCTAGAAAATATGCCTGGGAGAATGGCCTTTATCATCTGCTTTTGAAGTAGGAGCCGAGAAAGAGATGAAGCCAGAGAGAACCTAGAGGGCTCTGGGCACCAGGACACAATGGAGTCCTGAGGGAGAAACTTTACTGTAAAGTCATTTCAAACTTGCTAAGTGATTTGGTAAGAATAATTTACATGGTCCTCTAAATGGTATATCCCTGTTTCATCTCCAGACAAGAATGCAAGGGATGTTTATAAAGATCCAAGCCTCTGTTTAGTGATGTCTAAATACATTCTGGTAATTAGCTTAACTTTGATCCAAAGCAGTGCTTTCTCTTGGTAAAATAAATAAATCGATGAAAAGTTCTGGAAACTCCCCCCTTTGAGATACTCTTCCCATTAATATCAAACTGAATTATTTCAGTGGATATTATTCAATGTGATGTTTACTTTTTAAAATCTCAGGTCTGGCTGTCCTGTTAATAAATAATATTTAGCCCTAACAGGTTTGGCTCAGTGGATAGAGCATCAGCCTGCGGACTGAAAGGTCCCAGGTTCGATTCCTGTCAAGGGCATGTACCTTGGTTGTGGGCACATCCCCAGTGGGAGGTGTGCAGGAGCAGCTGATCGATGTTTCTCTCTCATTGATGTTTCTAACTCTCTATCCCTCTCCCTTCCTCTCTGTAAAAAATCAATAAAATATATATTTTTAAATAAATAAATAAATAAATAATATTTAATATCTACTATGAAGAGTTCAAAATGAAACACTAATTTATTAATGCAATGCCTATTTTTTTCTCATAAAGCAAAATATAAAAGTGTTCTAAGTAAGACTGCCCAAACTTTGGTAATATTTTTATTGTAATCTGCCTCTCAGCTTCTCACTTATTGTTAGAAAGGCTTAGTCACCTGGCACAAGCAACAAAGAGAGGACAAAGAGTTTGCCTTTCATACCAATGAGTGAATTGCATTCAGCACCTTTGCCGTTTTTACACATCCCTGTTCCTTGAAACCCAGAAGTGAAAGAGTGAGGCGGAATTACTATTTAGCTAAAAAAAATCCCAGGCTAATACATGTTATATATATTGTCTGTCCTCTTGTCCCTGTTTCCTGGTGTTTCTTCAGTTGTGTTTTCTGTGAAATGGGCTGGCCCCATATCAGACCTGGGGATCTGAAAGGGAATATGATTGCTTTTGTTATAAAGGGAGAAACAGACATATTTAATTTTTTTGATATGAACATTGAATTTCATCAATATTAAGCAAAGTCATTATACTAACGGCTTATATCATTTTAAAGGAAGATTTGAGAATACATGCATCCCTGTGTTCATAGCAGCATTATTTATAATAGTTAATATCTGGAAATAGCCCAAGTGTTCATCAGTAGATGAATGGATAAAAAATCTGTGGTACATTTACACAATGGAATACTATGTAGCTGTAAAAAAGAAGGATCTCTTACCCTTTGAGACTGCATGGAGAGACCTAGTGAGTACTATGCTAAGTGAAATAACCCAGTCAGAGAAAGACAAGTATCACATGATCTCTTATATGTGGAATCTAAAGGACAAAATAAACTGACAAACAAAATTGAGATATTGAAGCATGCAATAGACTGATGAATTTCAAAGGGAAGGGGGTGGGGGCTGGAAGAGATTAACCAAATAACTTACATGTATATATGCATAACCCATGGATACAGACAACAGTGTAGCAAAGGCTTGAGGAGGGGAGTGCGGGAGGGGAGGGGGTTAATGGGGAGGGGGGGAAGAGCAGAGGGGGGACATCTGTAATACTTTCAACAGAAATATAAATTTTTAAAAAGAGAATGTTATTTCAATTTGTATAATCATAAGAGTTTACAGAATAACAATCTCATATAAACTAGCCCTGACCCAAAGATCATAAGCAAAATATAGTTTAGGTAAGAAAATTTACTTGTCTTCCACTACTTAGAGATAACCACACTTAACACTGTGAACTATTCCCTCTCAGACCTTTTATATGCACATAAAATGCCATTTTTGTAAAATTGGGATCCTGCTGTATGTATATATGACATTGTACCCTGATTTCTCATGGAAAGTTATATTTCTTCTCCTATGTTATTTAAAAATTAACAGAAGCTTTTTATAAATGAAAATTATACCTCTATATGGTCGGGGAAATCAGCACAACATGATGAGATGAAATAGAAAGCAACTCTCCCACTGTAGATCTCAGCTTTACTCCCTAAGCTTAAGAAACCATGGGCAACAGTTTTTAAATTTAATTTAATTTTTAAATTACAGTTTGTCTTCAACATTATTTTGTATTGGTTTCAGGTACAACAGTTTCCTGCAGACATCGGTTTTTAGTAACTGGGCTATACTTTCTTACCGAATTAGCATCACACTAATGCAATGAGCACATCCCACATAATTTTTGTTGATGAAAAAGGGAAAAGTCCGAAGGTGATGTGAAGTCAGACCCATTATTAATGTGAACAGGATTATTTAGGCCAGTGGTCGGCAAATTGCGGCTCACGAGCCACATGCGGCTCTTTGGCCCCATGAGTATGGCCTCGAAGTTTCAATCGCACTGTACGTGCACGCCTGCACGTGGTATTTTGTGGAAGAGCCACACTCAAGGGGCCGCAGTTTGCTGACCACTGGTTTAGGAGATTGTGCAGGTGACCAACCAAGGATTCATATAGGTAAGTGTACACAGCTCTGGAAGTGTTATCATGGTCAAAGGGGTTAGAGTGGCAGCAACACCGGCCCCTAACAAAGTAGGTGGCACCCAGGAGACAGGCAAGGTATAGGATACAGTACCCCACAGTTCTTCCCAAGCATGCTCTTATATCTTGAAAGTCACAAATTCAGGTGCCTACTTGGCCGGTCAAGAACACTGAGTGACTAACGTGGGAAGGTGAGAAATAAGTAGAAAATGTGGGGGATGGGTGAGGGAGTTGCCACTCAGACTAGTACTTTATGGAAATGCAACCTATTGTTACTTTTTGTATGTTTTAAGGAGAAATAAGGATCCTAAGTTTTCATGTGAATTTGCCCAATTTTTAAAGGTTGGCAACTTATTCAAAAATTTAACAATGCTGACCAATTAAGCTTGCCTACAGGCCGCCATAGAGTGTGGCCTATTTTGCTATCATGAGAGGCCCCAGGCAAAGGACAATCACTTCCTTAGCTTTACCTGAGAACCCAGGTGGCATTTCTAAGCTCTGGAACAGACCTCCTCCCGTTCATCTCCTTCCTGGCAAGAAGCCTGGCCCCCCAGCTAGGGACAGCTAGGGGGCACAGATACAGACAGAACATCACAGTGCAAGTTTAAGCACAACCGGGACAAAAGATGAGCAGGGTCTTAGGCCACAGACAGAAAGTGGCCTTTTGACATCCTATTTCTGCCAGTGTGATCACGTCAGGGCACCCAGGGCTGCAGGGCTAGGATGGCACCAGTCATCACAGCGCCCGCCCCAGGTCTCCCTGTAGGAATGTTTATTCCTTGGACAGGGACACTCAGACTGCAGCAGTTAGGGCCACTCTGTATATGGTCTAATTATCCTTTAAAAGCTACTTCATGTAGACTTTCCCCATTCTAAAATATTCTTCCTGAAATCCAGTCCAACCCCCTTTATTTGTGTTAGCAGATGAGCCCTTGAGTGTGCCTGGTGAGTTTACTCTGTCACCTAAGAGGCAAAAAGAAAGCAAATTCAATTTTACATAAGGGGAGAAAGAACAACACCATCAAGAAGCTCGGGGCAGCACTTGTAGATGTTTCCCACAAGGGAAATTTCAGAATGTGCTTTGCAAAAGCGACAAAAGATTGCTAACAAGAGTCAACAAACCAGTTCTGAAGCTGATGTCCTATAAAAATGTTGGCCACTTGGCAGGGTGTGGGTGCCACAAAGGGCCCTGGAACACAGCGGAGGCCTCAGGTCCTATCTTTATGAAACATCAGTTTACTCAAAATCACTTACAATTGATGTCTTGGCTGTTTACCTACTTAACAGGGTGCCTTCTTATTTGAATATTGAAATACGGAATTTAACACAAACCTATCAATCTATTTCTCCTGGTTATCTGCATTTCACATTGGTAAGATCTTTTTTTGAAATATGTTTTTATTAATTTTAGAGAGAGAGGGAAAGGAAAAGATATAAATGTGAGAAACATTGATCGGTTGCCTCTATGCACCCTGACCAAACCCTCAACCTGGGCATTTGCCCTGTGGGGAAATCAAAACTAAGACCTTTCCAATCAACACTTAACCAACTGAGCCACTCTAGCCAGGGCTCAAATTAGTAAGATCTTTTAAAATATTTATGTTCTTTGACTTGGTAACACCACTTACAGAAAGTTATTTTAAAGTAACAATTCTAAACAACAGCAAAAAAAAAAAAAAAAGAAAACAAGCTAATAAATTTAAAACAAGTTAAATAAATAAATCCAATACTAGTGGAATGGTTAAGTAAACCACAGCTTATAAGATCTCAGTGAAGTGTTATACAACCACTGCAATGATTAAGATAAAGACTATGCAGTAACATAGAAAATACTTATGATAAAGTGTTGTTAGGAAGGCAAGATGCAAAATTCTAAACAAGCATGGTTATTATATATTACACAAGCCACCCAGCCAACGAGCAAAAAATCCTTTGTATAGAAAATAAAAGATTAGGGGGAAATTCACTGAAAAGGTAACATGGCTGTGTCTACATATCAGTTTTCTCTTCCTTCATTTTCTGCATTTTCTCAAATGAGCATGTATTACTTCCATAAAGATAAGAAGTGTACATTTTTCTAATGGGGCTTAGCCCCAATGCTTTAGAAAATGACAGCCAACACCAAAATTAAGCAGTCTCTTCAATAGTGGATTTCAGGTTAAAATGAACAGGATTTTTCAAAGCAGAAAGCTTCAGCCAGCTCAATCATGACCCCAAAGCACTGCTTCTGAGGAGGGAAAATAACTCCAACCCCAACTCTGCCTGCACTGTGCCCAGAAACAAGCTAATCCTTCCCAGGATGGTTTACAACTCAAAGCAAGGTATTTTCTTATTATTATCATAATCTCAGCTAAACCTTGTACAAGTGGGACAATCAGTCAGAAAATTAACTTTATTAAAATCCAACTACAGTATTAAATCAGGGATTTCCATGGAAGCAGCTTCAGAAAGTTGAATGAATGTAATGTGAAGTGGAATTTCCTTTCATTTTGTACCGCCTCCCCTCATAAATCTCTGCCCTTCAATTTCATCAAGTGATCCTTTGTTCTGACATTCTGGGCAGGAAGTAGGGAGAGAACTGATCAGCTTTCCCAACACCTCTCTCGTGATTTTTGAATATGCACGTGTTTGAATACATCAAACACATCTGCTTCAAGACAGTCCATGCTAAGTATTCTCAACATGTGTGATTCATATACCACACCAGCTCCCTTCCTCTTTTCTCTTTATGTAACAGCAATTCACACATACACACACTAGAGTTTTCTGAGCCTGATTTTTTAAAATGAAGGAAAATACATTTGCAACAGGGATGTGCAAAGCAGTATGATGCTGTGTCCAAATAGCCATAGAAAGTGAAATAAATCAAATTCAGCAAGTGAGAGGGGAGATGGCAAAGGGAGAGGACCAAGGGGAGAGGAGTGGAATTCAGGCTGGAAATTACATTGTGTGGTTTTCAAAGGCTTTTCTGAGATTTCTCTTCTCTCCACCTTACCGACAGCCTTACTTAGAACACAAATATTTGTTTGTTTGTTTGTTTGTTTTTTTTGGGGGGGGGTTGCTACCTTCTTCTAGACTTAAAAAAAAAAGAAAATATTCAAAGAAGATATTTCACAATTGTTGTACAGTTTCTGCTTATATTTCTTTGTAGTGGGGAAAAGACATAAAGTGAACACACCAAACCAACCATAACTATTGATGCCACATTGATTTTTTCATCTTGTTTTCTTGGTGTCTGTGGTTCAGGTTGTTAGAAAAAGATATCAGCATGTTGACTATTATTCCTAAGACCCTTCCGTGGGGATATGCTTGAATTACGTTTGTATGTATACGAATTAATTTAAAAGTAGGCAAAGTTTATATTTTCTTCCCCCAGTCATTATTATTTTTCCCTTGTCCAAATTAAATACGACTACATGCTTTCCCCGGCTTCTTTTCCAATTTGTTGGTTGTACCTTATTTTATGCTTGTGTCTTCAAATTTGCCATGGCTTATCCTGGAAGGAACAGAATCACTGGCTTTAAACATCTACAACAAGGCTTCAAATTTGGTTCTGGAAGGAATCGGAAAGGAATTGTCTTCTGTCTTTGGGTTTTAGATTATTTGAGTGTTCAAAAATCAAGGACAATTGTATAGAGCTTAATTGAATAGAGCTTAGACTTCCTAAGAAATAAAGTTCAACACCATTTATGGAAAATCATATTCAGTTCATACTCCCACCAGCGACACTCAACAAGGGTGAGGATGAATGTCCTACCACTAAATGCTGCCTCAAGATCCACCAGTTCTTCACTTTCCTAACTAGTTTTTAATTCACAAATAGATACGACCTTTACACTCTGGTTTTGTATTTCATTTAGAAGTCAGGAAAATAATTATGAAAGACTATTAAAATGTCTTAGGAAAGACTGCTCATTCCTCAAAAGCTGCTTCCTGCCTCCGGACTTTACCATTTTCATTGGGATCTGAAACATGATTCCAGTTACCCAAGTCATGTGGAAGTTTCTCTTAATTGCCCACAGATTCCCCTGACCAGAGCATATATTTAAAATAGCAGCAGCTTCCAAATTTGGATAAACAATCCCATGGGGTTCCAAGTACCCGCTCACACTTGGGGTTATCAGGAGGTGTAGAGATGGCCTCTAAAAGGTTAGTAGACTGACTCACTGGTGTTAAAACTAGCCCAATGTACATGCTCCTCAGTAAATTATTTCTCCATTAAAAAATATACATGAAAATAAGGTCTCATAGCTACTGTGAACTGTGCTGAGAACATTATGCATTCCTCATTCCAATCTGAAGATCCCTGGCCTCTATGAACCCCTTGTTTTTCCTCCCAGGCCTCTGCTCCCCGGAGGAATCTTGCTATGTGTGACCCTAGCAGCCACCCCAAATCTTTATTGGTCTCCGCTCTTCAGTGATTTCACTGACATCCACCTCAAAAACGTTGTCACTTCCTTTTATAGTGACATTGGACAGACCATCTCTTTGTGATTGTCCTAATGAAAATGGAATTCAGCTAGAACACACACACACACACTCACAACCCACCCCCCCATCCCTCCCCCCCAACACACACACACCACACACATACACATTCTTTTCTTGCTTCTAAACCCAAATGCTTTTACTTCCCTTTGATTTTTTCAGCATGTCTCTTGGGGAGTAAAAAGCTACATTGTTTTAGGCGAGTTTCAGTGAGTGGGTCATTTCCCGGCCTTCCTTTTGCATTGTAAACACACTCATGATAACAATTAATGAGAGGAAGGGTTTTTATGATAGCGTCTAGCATCCGGTTTTCAGCTCTTAAATTCTCCCTATATACGCACGGATCCAATTACCTCCGGGAGAGCTCTTATTAATCTCCGTGTCAGAGCTGTTTCAACAAATCTACTGTAATAATGAAAAGTCATCTTATCACACTTTGCTCTCAGTAAATTTACCATTCTTTGATAAGGTTGCAAACAACTGGGAAGTAATTGATCTGTAATTAGTGTGGCAACTGCTGAAGAGAGTCTGTGCTGGGGTTTCATCATTTATCTGCCCAGCACAGCGCGTCCAGCTCCTGAACACTGAATTATTTAGCATTCCTTTCAAATACAAATGGTCTCAATGGGTTCTCCATTATTTTAAGAACTTTCTGAAGAGGAGGCTAACATTTAAATTTGTGATTATCTGTCACCGGTGCAGTGCTTAAAGGAGCGGGGAGTAGAGGGGGATCATTTTTCACACATGACTTGCCTGCTGAAGCCAAGCCTGCGCTATGAATGGAGAAAGACAGGGGCCCTTTGATCTGAACCAAACTTGCACAATTTATCTTTCAAATGCACTAAAGCTTTTGATAAATGTCAATTTGACAATTAAATTCTTCAAGGGCCACAATATATCACCATCACAGTGTCTATTTTTGAGGGTCGGTCAGCCATAACATCTCTCAGCAGACTGCAGCAAATCAGGGGGCAATGATACCTCTCAGGCCCAGCCCCCCTACATATGGTATTTTTATCTCTTGCTAAGTGACAGAGCTGTGATTTTTTTCCTTCAAGACAGAGCACAACTCCGATGGCAGAGCTGAAGGTCTGCCTCGCAACCCAAAGGGATCGAGATTGAGATCTGTTCCCTATCATTTCTCTGCTGGTTCAGGGTGGAAATGAACAATCCCTCTCCTGTCATATGCTCTCTTCCAGTCTCTGCTATATTAATACATATATTTTCTTCCTCTTGAAGTTCTTTTCCTTTGCATCTTGCAAAAGGCAAACTAAGGCAAGTCTGTCATTCTCCAACCTCTGAATTGGTAGGAGGAGCAAAAGTAGAACCAGTGAGTTGTCACTTTGGATTTTTGTAAGACCCAGTTTATCCTTTGATTACAAAGGTCACTGATAAGTCAAAGAGTGTGGACTGTAGTGGCAGGTTCAAGGGGAATGGGGAAAATTGATAGGAGGCATGAGGGTTTGAGGTGACATTTCACCTTTGAAACCATTCCAGTTGTTTCGTGTATGGGAACTTCAAAGTTATTTCAAGCCTCCGCTTGGATCTTCCTATGCATCTCTGAGAACTAAAAGAGCTATCAGATCAGGAAGAAGGATGGGTCCTTGCCTTCTTGGGGTTTACATTCAACAGCACTTCTCTCTGCTCTTTTTGCTCCACAGAAATTCAACCCAGGCTGGAAGAATAACAATTGTAATGTGACATTTGGAAATGTTTCACATGAAAGATTATTTTGGGCTCCTTGGTTACGAAGGGGTTTCTGAAGAGCTGACAAAGAAAGATGCTTTGGACATAGCGACAATAACTCTGTGATAGCCTTTCAAACTCTTCCATCATCACAGACAGTGTCGCCACGGCCCATGCAGCCCCACCACCTAGTCGTTCGGCAGGGATGTGATGCTATCTTTTGACAACAGCGACATTTCAGTATGATTGTGAGGAAGACTAGAGCTCCCAGATCAGATGGCTGACCTGCTGAAAATACAGACATAGGATACTGCTCTGATGTCTGCATCGTATCTTTTCTCAAGGACTGCGGAGAATCGCTATAATCCTTACTATCTCTAAGAAAGAGTGAAAAAGAACCAACAGACTGAGTGTCTTAAGGGCATCTCACTGTTTCCAACACAGATTAATTTTCTGGATGGCCTATCATGCAGTATTGTCAATCAAACCCTCCTAGAATTGTAATGTGACATCAGCTCTCAGTGCAGCTGGAGTCAGGAGTACTGAAAGTTAGCTACAAAAGACATGGCGGTCACTTCCCTGACTTTCAAAATGTTGGCAGCCTCAAACTTTTTGTAAAGGCCTGAGAACAAGAATGATTTTGTAGTTGGGGCTACCAGAGGATGTGAGTCTTGTGCCTAAGGTTACTTCATGATGGCAAAACTGGGTGTAATTACACAAAAAACCAAACACATTTTGGTCAATACCATTTCAAAGTATAACTCTAAATAGTACTGACAAGTCTACATGAAATTTACCAACTGATTATATAGCTTTTTATGGCAGTCTTATAATATTTAAGTCTTTGTTCTGCCATGTCTGTTAATTTAAGGTATATACCTGCCCTGTAAATAAATACCTCTTTTGAGTTTTTCTCATACCTTATTGGATATACCTAAGAAATAAGTGGTTAGGTAAACTTCTATTTGCTGATAAAGAATCTATTTTAAGTGCTGATATTAAGACATTCCATATATCATAATATATATTTTAAGAGACTGGCAAAGTCCTTTGTAATGGTATTACCAACGTAATAAACTTCTAAAATATCCTTCTCTAAATATTTGCCAATGATACATCTGAAGGGGTTAATATCCAAAATGTATAAGGAACTCACACAACTTAACACCAAAAAAAACCCCCCAAAAAACACAACTCAACAAATAATCTGATTTAAAAATGGGCAGAAAACTTGAATAGACACTTCTCCAAAGAGAACATACAGATGGCCAACAAACTTGAAAAGACACCCAACATCACTAATTATCAGGGAAATGCAAATCGAAATCACAGTATCACCTCATACCTGTTATCATCAATAAATCAGCAAACAAGTGTTGATGAAGATGTGGAGAAAATGGAATTCCCATAGACTGTTGATAGGATTGTAAATTAGCCACTTTGGAAAACAATGTGGAAGTTCCTCAAAAAATTAAAAATAGAACTACCATATGACCAGCAATTCCACTTTTGGGCATTTATCCAAAGAAATCCAAAACACTAATTTAAAAAGCTATATGTGCCCCTATGTTCACTACAGCATTATTTACAACTAGAGGGCTGGTGCATGAATTCCTGCACAGGTGGGGTCCCTCAGGGTGACCTGTGTGGATCTGGTGAGACCCTCAGTCCAATGCCACCTGCAGTTCCTACATGCCACTCCCGCTCATCCTGACCCCACTGCACTTTCCACGGGCTCGTGCCCAATCAGTCCCAATCAGGAGAGGCTGCCACAGCAGCACTCGCCAGTTGTGAACCCTGTGTTTGGTGCCCTCCCGAGGGGAGTGGCCTACGGGATTGGACTGAAACTGGCTCTCCGATATCCCCTGAGGGGTCCTGGATTGACAGTGGGTGCAGGCCAGGCTGAGGGTCCCCACCGGTGCACAACTGGGGCTGGAGAGGGAATGCAGGAGGGCTACAGGGTGTGTCCAGCCCCATCTCACCCAGTCCCAATCGGGGCTAATAAGGGCCGGCCTGCCAGGGAGGGATATGGGAGTTTGGCCAGTCGGGGAGGGACCATGGGAGGATTCCAGGGTGTGTCCGGCCCTTGACCAGAATCAAACCCGGGACCCTTTAGTCTATGGGCTGACACTCTCTCCACTGAGCCATATTGGAGAGGGCTAAAACTAGTACTCAAAATAAGATATTCTTCTTCTTCTACCTTGATAACTATATGTTCATAATTACAAAATTAAGTAATATATTAAAAGGCATAGCTTTTATATGACTGAAAGTAAGCAAAATATATTTAAAAAATGACAGAATTTAGTTACTCTTGCTGATATTTTGTTGATGTGCTCCTGATGTTTGGATGAATAATAAAATAAAATATGTGTAATTCATAAATTATATATGTATATACTTTTTTCTTGCCTTCCTTTTGGCAAAATTATGTTGTTTTATTTATTTTTTAAAAAAGTTTTATTTAAGTGAAATCCACATAACATAAAATTAACTATTTCTAAAGTGAACAGTGAGTGGCACATACTAGTAGTCCATTCACAATGCTATGCAACCATCATCCCATCTATTTCCAAATTCTTTTCATTACCCCAAAATAAAATCCCATATCCATTAAGGACTTACTTCCCACTTCTCACACCCCCAACCTCTGGCAACCATGAACAAAATTATATTGTAATAATTAAGATTTTCACATAATTTTTATTCTAACATGTTAAATATAAAAGATAATAGTAATCAAAATATATAAAATTTGAACACATTTTCATTAAAACTTAGTTTTCACATATATTAAAAAATAAAAAAATAAGCCAGTCAGAGAAAGATAAATATCACATGATCTCGCTCATTTGTGGACTATAATGAACAACATAAACTGATGAACAAAAACAGATCAGAGACAGAGAAGCATCGATCAGATGCTCAAACCTCAGAGGGAAGATAGGGGAGGGTGGGATAAGGGGAGAGATCAACCAAAGGACTTGTATGCATGCATATAAGCCTAACCAATGCACACAGGCACCAGGGGGTGAGGGCATGAGTGGGGGAGGTTAGAGAGGAGCAATGGTGGGATAAGGACACATATGTAATACCTTAATCAATAAAGAAAAAAAGTTATTTGTCTTCTACAATGTTAAAATTACATATTAAAATTAAAAGACAAATTTTAAATTACAATGACTGCCCTGGCCAGGTGGCTCAGTTGGTTTGAAGCATCATCTCATACACCAAAAGCTTGTGGGTTTGTTTCCTGGTGAGGGCACATACCTAGGTTGAGGGTTCAATCCCAGGTCAGGGTGCATAGGGGAGGCAACCGATTGATGTTTCTCTCACACATAGATGTCTCTCTCTCTCTCTCTCAAATCAATAAAAACATATCTTTGGGTGAGGATAAAAAAACTAATTGCAATTACTGAATACAAAAATTTTAAGTAAACTTTTTAATTTCCTTTTTAAAGGCTTATTATTTTTACAACAAAACAAAAATATACACATTTTTTTACCATTCTAATTTCATTGGCAATATAGATACCTATAAGTATACAAATTTGGTAGTAACATTAATTATTTAATATTGCAAAACGTTTCTCAGTTGTTATCATCCTAATTAGTTAGTCAATACTAATAACAGGGAGAGAGCAAAGGGGAGGCCAGACATTATGAGCATGGTCATCTGGGCAGCTTCACCAGGAAGCTACAGCTTCACACTCCCCAGGATCTATGTGTCCATTCCTTGTAGGTCACTTGGAGAAGGGATCAAACAAAGGGGGAGATGGGCACATGCACAGTGAAGCGGGTGAAGTAGGAAAGGTGCTTGCTGTCAGTCTAGCTTGGCTAGAAGGGTAGAGCCACTGCAAGCGCGAGAAATCTTGAAAAGTTAATTGGTTAGTTGGAAGAAGCTCTTGGTTAAAATCCCCAGAGAAAGAGTTCACCCTCTTGTTTATTCACTCCTGATCTGTGACTTGCACTCGCCACGCACTCACCATTCTCTCTCCATAGTCATGTGGCCTTAAGATGGTGCATGGCCCATGGTTGTGTGGACCCCACACGCAATGGGTTGCAGCTGGGAACACATACTAACCTAGCCAGATGCTGGACTGGACGATACTTAATATGGAACAGAAATTCTGGCCCTGCTGAAGACAAGATTGGATTTCTTCCATGGAGAGACAGAGGTGGAACCTAGGAGGGGAACCTCCTCAATTTGATATCATCAATGAAGCTTTCCACAAAACTCCATCATCTTGTGAGGGCCTCAAAAAATTCTTTTCTTCGAGACACCCTAAGAACTCCACTTCTCCCAATAACACTACCATATGAAACTAAATTGTAAGTGCCTTCAGAACAGTGAATGACTAGAAGAAAAAACCAGATACTTCTAACCAGTTTAGGGAGGGAGGGAACGTGCCCTGATTAACAGTGTTTACAAACTTCTGTGGTGTATATACTCCCACAATGGCTAGTTTCAGGCTACCAGCGATTTAAAAACTGGGTGGCAAAATTCCTGTCTTTTTAACGATTGGCTCTTGGGGGTGAGTATGAGCTAGCTCTTCATTTTATGCAGGAATCTGTAACATTCATGCTATCTGAGATGAAGAATTTGACAAATTACTTAATATGTCTTTTCTTATAACTAAGCATCCTCAGCTCAATGCTCCCCACACTGAGAAGCAGTCTCCATTTTTAGAGAGCAGCACAATCCCCAAACTTCCAGATCATTCGGACATAGTTCTCCTTTTATTTCACAGACATAGGACAAGAGAGGTGGAAAAGTGTTTCTAAGGACCTTGAATAGTATTAACAAAAATACGATGTTAAAGATTTCTGGTCGCGGTGTGCCAATGCTGCGCATCAGAGAGGGAGGCACCTGTGTCTTTTTAATCAATTTTATGGGTTTGAAAAATTGAGAGTCCTTTTAAGTACAGGGTCCCAGAGTCCTGTAAAGGTGTTAACTGCTTATCAATTGGATCAACTATATTAAAAATGGCTGTGAGTTCATTTTCCTTAGGTTTGATCCATCATAGATATAGATCCAGAGAAATAAGTTAAAATTCCCTAACTTTGGGGCTTTCATCTATTTCTCTTCACACATCCTGTGGTCTTGCTATGCTTTGCTTTCATGACTAATGGTGTTTGAGCAACTTTTCATGTGCTTATTGGCCATTTGTGTATCTTCTTTGGATAAATGTCTGTTCAGATCCTTTGTCCACTGAAGCAGTCTCCATTTTTAGAGAGCAGCACAATCCCCAAACTTCCAGACATTTAAAAAATGTCTGTCCATTTAAAAAATTGGATTGTGTTTTTATTATTGGGTTGTAATATGTAATTCTTTATTTATTCTAAACAAATACCTCATCACTTATATGATTTGAAAATATTTTTTCCATGGTGGGTTATCTTTAAATATTATTGGTGGTAGCTTTTGAGGCATGAAAGTATTTATTTTAAATGAAGTCCAATTTTTCTAATGCATCTCTTTGCTTTCTTTGCTTTTATATCCTACCTAAGATATTACTGCCTAATTCAAGGTCATGAGGATTTACTCTAATGTTTATGTTCCACATTTTATAGTTTTAGCTCTTACGTTTAGATCTATGAACCACTTTAAGTTAATTTTTGTATATGGTGTGTGAGGTAGGAGTCCAACTTCATACTTCTGCAAGTGTATATTCAGTTGTATCAGCACTGTTTGTTCAAAAGACGATTCTTTCCCACATTAAACATTGATGGCACCCTTGTCAAAAATCATTTGACCACAGATGTAATGTATTTTGGAATCTCAATAGAATCTCATTAGTCTATATGTCTATCCTTATGTCAGTATTACACTGTCCTGATTACTGTGGCATTACAGTAAGTTTTAAAATTTATTTATTTTTCTAGCAGTTTAATTTTTTTCTTTATTAAGGTATTACATATGTGTCCTTATTGTCCCATTGCCCTCCCGCCCCCCTCCTCCACTCATACCCTGCTGATGTCTGTGTCCATTGGTTATGCTTATATGCATGCATGTAAGTCTTTTGGTTGATCTCCTCCCCTTATCCCCACCCTTCCCTGCCTTCCCTCTGAGGTTTGACGGTCTGATAGATGCTTCTCTGTCTCTGGATCTAATTTTTTTTCTTCTTCTTTTTATTTTTTTAATTTTTTATTGCTTAAAGTATTACAATGAGTATTACATATTTCTCCTCCCCCTCTCTTGACAATCCCCTGGCCTCCCCTACCCCTCAGTGTCTTATGTCCATTGGTTATGCTTATATGCATGCATACAAGTCCTTTGGTTGATCTCTTACCCACCCCCCTCCTGCCCTCCCACCTTCCAGTTTTAAAATTTAGATGTGTGAGTCCACCTACTTTACCCTTCTGTTTCAAGAATGTATTGGTTATTTTGGGTCCCTTACACTTCCTTATAAATTTTAGGATCAGCTTGTGAATTTCTACTTTAAAGGCAGTTGGGATTTTGATAGGAATTTCATTAAATATGTATATGAATTTGGGGGTACTGCCGTTTTAACACTCTTAAATCTTCTGATCCATAAACATGGGATATTTCTCTATTTAGGTTTCTTTAATTATTTTAATAATATTTTATAGACTTCAGTATTCAAAGACTACACTTCTTTTGTTTAATTTATTGCTAAGTACTTTTTTCTTCTTGATACTATTGTAAATGGAATAATTTCTTAATTTCATTGTAACTGTTCATTGCCAGTGCATAAAAAAATACTTGATTTTTATATTCTGCAACCTTGCTGAACTCAATAGTTTTTGACCTTTTTAAAAAAATTGATTTCAGAGAGGAAGGGAAAGGGAGAGAGAGATAGAAACATAAATGATGAGAGAAAATCATTGATTGGTTGCTTCCTACACAAACCCCAATGGGGATCAAGCCCACAATCTGGGAATGTGCCCTTGATGGGAATCGAACCTGGGACCCTTCAGTCTGCAGGCCAACACTCTATCCACTGATCCAAATCAGCTAGGGCTCACTCAATAGTTTTAATAGGTATGTGTGTGTGTGTGTGTGTGTATTCATTAGGATGTTCTATATACAAGATCATGTCATCTGCAAATAGAGATAATTTTACTTTCTGTTTTCCAATCTGGATGCCTTTATTTCCTTTTCTTGCCTAATTGCCCTGGCTATAACCTCCTGTACAATGTTGAATTGAAGTGGGAAGAGAAGACTTCCTCATTTTTCTGTTTTTAGGGAAAAACTATTTTGCCTTTACCATTAAGATGTTAGATGTGTTTTTTTATAGATGACCTTATCAGGTTGAGGAATTTCCCTCCCATTCCTAGTTATTTTAGCATTTTTGTCATGTGTGGATGAAAAGGGCCACATGCTAACCTGACTCGCTCTGGGAAGACCTGTGTGGTGGCCTTGCAAACTCAGAGTTCTAAAGTAACCACAAAGGATGGTCTGAAATTAAAATTTTTCAACTAAAAGTGATAGGGGAAGAAATAGAATATTGTGGACTAGCTATAATTATACGATACTAGAGGCCTGGTGCACGAATTTGTGCATGGGTGGGGTCTGGCCGGCCCACCCTGATCGGGGCGATTGGGGCTGATTGGGGGCTGGCAGGGTGGAGGGGCTATAGGAGGTTGGCCAGTCAGCCTGCTCCTATCAGGCTGGTTGGCCAGCCGCCTGCAGTGCACGTCATAGTGACCAGTCGTTCTGGTCGTTTGACTGTTATATCTATAGATATAGATATCATGCTCTGTTAACTGTGATTAGAGAAAGCACATTTTAACCTAGCTGAGAGTTGTATGCCCTAGGACATGGGACCTAACATTGGAATACAATCCATCTTCCTTTCCTGAGAAATGCTATCATTATGGAAAGATTTACAACTTTGTGGCTGAAACAATGTAGTCCAGAGGCACCCGCCCTTTGCAACCCCCAGCCTATTGCCTATAAGCATTATACCTTGCCTACTTTCCCAGGCCTGTGATTCCTACTTTTCCATGGAATCTTTGCCTTTCTACCCAATATAAGTAGCTGGCTTATGGGGATGGGGAGAGCAGATTTTTGTGGATGACCTGTTGCTCTCCCATACTGCCAGCAGTATTGGAATAAACATTCACATATGATTCAATCCTGTTTCTGCTTAATGGGCTCAAGCAGTGACAGGCAGCCCAGACCTCTTGGTTGTCCAGTTACAAAAGCAGTTTATGGTGAGTAGTCATGTTCTAGGCTGTTACCTTCCCTGACAAAGGTCAATCTTTACCTTAACTGAACCTGTCCATTGCCTTTTTGCATCTACAATAATATATCATTGGAATGTGAAAGCAATTTTCCTTTTCCCCGGAACCCTCCAAGCACCGCTCTGTGGAGACCACAAATCCTCTCATTGTTACTGAGTTAACTGTTGACTGTTAACTATCCTGCACCCGCCTAAAAGTGCGTGTCCATCACTTTACTTTTTATCCCAGAGGTCTTCCCTCAATCCCCACTTTGTTTTCTCCCACTTCCCTAACCTACCGCCAATGGATTTCATGTAACCCACTTACGTCTCCTCTTTTGATTGTAATGTATAAAACAAGCTGCCAACTCCCCACTTCCTGCA
>NW_006284238.1:1902900-1903604 GCF_000327345.1 Myotis davidii
CTATAATTATACGATACTAGAGGCCTGGTGCACGAATTTGTGCATGGGTGGGGTCTGGCCGGCCCACCCTGATCGGGGCGATTGGGGCTGATTGGGGGCTGGCAGGGTGGAGGGGCTATAGGAGGTTGGCCAGTCAGCCTGCTCCTATCAGGCTGGTTGGCCAGCCGCCTGCAGTGCACGTCATAGTGACCAGTCGTTCTGGTCGTTTGACTGTTATATCTATAGATATAGATATCATGCTCTGTTAACTGTGATTAGAGAAAGCACATTTTAACCTAGCTGAGAGTTGTATGCCCTAGGACATGGGACCTAACATTGGAATACAATCCATCTTCCTTTCCTGAGAAATGCTATCATTATGGAAAGATTTACAACTTTGTGGCTGAAACAATGTAGTCCAGAGGCACCCGCCCTTTGCAACCCCCAGCCTATTGCCTATAAGCATTATACCTTGTCTACTTTCCCAGGCCTGTGATTCCTACTTTTCCATGGAATCTTTGCCTTTCTACCCAATATAAGTAGCTGGCTTATGGGGATGGGGAGAGCAGATTTTTGTGGATGACCTGTTGCTCTCCCATACTGCCAGCAGCATTGGAATAAACATTCACATATGATTCAATCCTGTTTCTGCTTAATGGGCTCAAGCAGTGACAGGCAGCCCAGACCTCTTGGTTGTCCAGTTTCAAACGCAGTTTATGGTGAGT
>NW_006284238.1:1903703-1904898 GCF_000327345.1 Myotis davidii
ACAGGCAGCCGACCTCTTGGTTGTCCAGTTACAAAAGCAGTTTATGGTGAGTAGTCATGTTCTAGGCTGTTACCTTCCCTGACAAAGGTCAATCTTTACCTTAACTGAACCTGTCCATTGCCTTTTTGCATCTACAATAATATATCATTGGAATGTGAAAGCAATTTTCCTTTTCCCCGGAACCCTCCAAGCACCGCTCTGTGGAGACCACAAATCCTCTCATTGTTACTGAGTTAACTGTTGACTGTTAACTATCCTGCACCCGCCTACAAGTGCGTGTCCATCACTTTACTTTTTATCCCAGAGGTCTTCCCTCAATCCCCACTTTGTTTTCTCCCACTTCCCTAACCTACCGCCAATGGATTTCATGTAACCCACTTACGTCTCCTCTTTTGATTGTAATGTATAAAACAAGGTGCAAAATCGCCACTTCCTGGAGCATTATCTCAAGCCATTGGGATTCTGCTTCCCAGCAGTTTGTTTACAGTTTGGCTCAAATAAACTCAAAAACAATTCTTCACAGGTTTGAATGTTTCTTATGTTAACACATGAAATAGTGGCAAATTTTGCCAAATGCCTTTTCTGCTTCTGTTGAGATGATATGTGGCTCCCCCCCCCCGCCCCTTTAACCATACTAACTCTATTAGTATGACACTGGTCAATTTTCAGATGTTAAGCCAACATTGCACTTCTGGGATAAGTCCCATTGGTCACTAATAAAATGGAAATGGGCTCAGAAATTCAGTTTTGAAGAGGTTAGGCTAGGTGATGAGTTAGTAAGGATCATAGGAGGAATGTATATTACAGTGGATTTAACTACTAGAGTATTCCAGTCTCAGTTGAGAACAGGTCAGAGACTTTACTAATATGACATTACAATAGGATTGCGTTGCTGGGAAAAACCTTTTGCATAAACATTTTGCTGAAGTGTCAAGTGAAGGACCCAATATTTTGCCACCCGGAAGCTGCCTTTGGGGGATATTGATTTTTAAACTGTTTATTAAGAAACAAAAGACTCAGAAAGAACATTTGACCCTCCCCCTTTCCAGCCCAAGAGATTCTGACAAACAAAACTGCATCCGGAAGGAGAGTTTAGGATGTCACCTTAGCCTAATTTGAATTAAGTATGGTAAGTATGAGGGCTGCAGAAGGCACAGTTAACTGGGTACCCCCTAGGTCTCATTGTTTCGGAGTT
>NW_006284238.1:1905093-1920441 GCF_000327345.1 Myotis davidii
CAAGTCTCTATTTATTGATTTATTATTCCTTCTGAACTTTCAATCGTAGAGGTTACTAGTTTTTAAAATACAGATGTTATGAACTTTATGGTACCATTTGCAAGGCTTATGACATTTAAGTTAGACTTCACACACCCCCCCCCTTGTCTTCCTAATATGACAATCTGAAAAGTTGTTTAAATAAGATATAGATTGGAGGTTGCCCTCTTGCAATGGCATTAATGGTGTTTTGTATGGCCTACCTGTGTTTAGAACTGCAGACTTAATTTTGTGTGGCTGTAAGATAGTACTTTCCTTTTACTGCTGTTGAAATCGCTATCCCCAACAAAAGAATATTCACTGTTTTTTGCTAAAGTTAAGTTCATAAAAAAAATAAAGCAGAACTCCTTGAAAAGTAGAAAATGTTCCTTCCCTTTTTTCTGTTTCCACAAAATGACAAGAGTATCAATGAAGTGACAAATGCATGCACAGTGCCAGTTTCATCACAGGCTCATGTATGAAAAATTTGCTTTTTCTTTTGTTAATCTGTCTCTGTTAATTTGATTATTATTAGTATTTTAGCCCCACCCAACAAAGCTGTGAATTAAAACTAAACAAGTCTCTAATTTTATTGATTTATTATTCCTTCTGAACTTTCAATCGTAGAGGTTACTAGTTTTTAAAATACAGATGTTATGAACTTTATGGTACCATTTGCAAGGCTTATGACATTTAAGTTAGACTTCATACACCCCCCCCCCTTGTCTTCCTAATATGACAATCTGCCCTCCCCCTTTCCAGCCCAAGAGATTCTGACAAACAAAACTGCATCCGGAAGAAGAGTTTAGGATGTCACCTTAGCCTAATTTGAATTAAGTATGGTAAGTATGAGGGCTGCAGAAGGCACAGTTAGCTGGGTACCCCCTGGGTCTCATTGTTTCGGAGTTGCTTAGCAGGGATATGTCTGTGGTGTATGTTTTCCTCTTCCTCAACTACCTGTTAATTGCCCATCATTATTTTGAAATCTAATACCCTGTTCCTCCACTTTCTCCTTTTTACAAAAATGTCTTATATACCGATTCTTGTTTCATTGCCTTTGGAATTTTCATACTTATATGAATCCCCCATTCATCTATGTGAATTAAAACTAAACAAGTCTCTAATTTTATTGATTTATTATTCCTTCTGAACTTTCAATCGTAGAGGTTACTAGTTTTTAAAATACAGATGTTATGAACTTTATGGTACCATTTGCAAGGCTTATGACATTTAAGTTAGACTTCATACACCCCCCCCCCTTGTCTTCCTAATATGACAATCTGAAAAGTTGTTTAAATAAGATATAGATTGGAGGTTGCCCTCTTGCAATGGCATTAATGGTGTTTTGTATGGCCTACCTGTGTTTAGAACTGCAGACTTAATTTTGTGTGGCTGTAAGATAGTACTTTCCTTTTACTGCTGTTGAAATCGCTATCCCCAACAAAAGAATATTCACTGTTTTTTGCTAAAGTTAAGTTCATAAAAAAAATAAAGCAGAACTCCTTGAAAAGTAGAAAATGTTCCTTCCCTTTTTTCTGTTTCCACAAAATGACAAGAGTATCAATGAAGTGACAAATGCATGCACAGTGCCAGTTTCATCACAGGATTTTGCTATTTCAGAAATGCAGGTGCAGGTTAATGTGTCTTTAGATTTATATTTCGAGATGAAATTTTAACACTACAATACCCTTGATATATAATAAGATATAAATAATATTCAGCTGTTATGTTTCATGCTGAAATTATCCCACAGATTCTCGTCATTTATCATTCCTTTCTAACTATACAAATCTATAACTCTTAAACAGATGAGATCTCTTTCACTTACTTTGAGACTTCTATTGTAGCAGAATTAATAAATTCATTCCTTGCCTCACTCAGTGGTCTATTATAATATTTATTTGACATATTTTAACCCCCTTCCCAATTTCAATAAAAGGTGCTTTAGAAATAATAAAAACAAAATAAGTGTATTATATTCACATTCACTGATATTTTCTAGGTTTACCTATTAAAGCCAATGAGTCATTTGTATGTACTTTTAATAAAACTAAATTCTGCTGTCAGTACTTTCCTCCTACTTTCATTTTATGATGGAAAAACCTTGTAGCAGCTTTTCCCAAAGTCTGTTTTTTGAAGCATTCGAGTTATACAAGATATGATGGGTTTTAGCCAAAATTAAGGGAGACAGGATTTAAGAGCAAGTGTATTTGGGGGATTCTGGGTTAACACAAGGTAAGGAGTTTTCACCTCTTTGCTACAGAATTTTTAGGGTTTTTGATACGCTAGTGAAAACTGTGACTTTCTAAAAAGATCATAAATTCTAAAACTTTCCCCAAATATTGGAGACCATAAAATCATTCAAAACTTATTTTTAAAAGATGAAAACAGGTCTTATCAGGTTAATCGTCAAGTTCCCTTTCTGTTGAGATATTGAAATCAATCTTAAACACATCAATTAAGAAATAACAAAATTACAAAAATACACAACAGGATATTATTCAGCCATTAGAAATAATTCTTTAAAGATTTTTTAATGGTATGGAGACATGCTACTGATATAATGATACTGAGTAAAAATAATACATAACTATATAAATTTTGGCAATATTACTGAAAGTTATTGAAAATTACCATACAATTTTTTAGAAAATTACTGAAAGTAAATATACACAGAGAAAAAAATGGCCATGGCTTATTTTTTTTTCTTCCTTGTATTTTTCTATAAATTTCACTCTTAAAATATTAACATGCAGTAATTTTATAATATGAAGATAGTTAGAGCTTTCCCCTTTATCACTGTACTATTGTCAGCCAGCCCATCATTATTTCTAATCTGAACTATTTTAATTGACTCTATTTTCTCTTTACCTCAAACAATCTTCTATATCAGGGGTCAGCAAACTATGACCCAATTGGGACACTGCCTGTTTTTATAAATAAAGTTTTATCAGTACACAGTTATGTCCATTTGTTTATATGTCTATGGTTGCTTTTGCTCTATGCTGTAAAGTTGAGTAATGGTGACAGAGACTGTATAGCCCACAAGCCCTAAAATATTACTATGTCACAGGACTAGGACTAAGGAGGCAAATGAGGCCCCCAGGGTACCCTCACTGGGAAAGGCACTCACTCTCAGAGTAACCATGTGCTTAAACCTGTGCAGTAGTGAAATGACCATTAGATGTTGAGGTCAGTTTGGGTCTGTGAGGAACAGAGGCAAAGAAAGAAGTACATATGCAAGAGATTAGTGAAATGCCTGTGAAGAATAAAGGGTAGAAAGAGAAGGAATAGGTGTGTGTGTGGGGGTGTCAGTAGGCCAATATGCAGGTTTGACTCCTGTCAAAGGAGAGAGGGACACAGCATCCATTAGGAGCAGCCTCAGAGTACAGTGCTGTCCTGTTAAAGGCCCAGACAGATCAATGGGGAGCTCAAGAGCAACGGTGACAGTAGAGGAGAGCCCCATAGTGAGCAGGCATGGCCTGAATTTAACACTCCTGCCTCGGCATGAGCACCATGGGGGTCCACAGGTTCCATAACTAGAGGCTGTCAGTTGAATAAATGCTTCACGGAAAGTTCATTTGAAGCGGCATCTGGGCAGCGCACCTCCATGGCCACCACAGTGCTTATTAATATTTACTTATGAGGTTGGAGGTGTGTGCTAAACATGGCAGTCATTTTCCCCAAATTGTCACACACCCCAACTTTTGGCTTGGAGAAGACTGACTCCATTTTGGGCCAAGGCAGTCAGGGATAGGTCATCCCAGTGCCATAGTAATTGGGACACAGATGGTTCAATCAGAATGAAGCTTAGGACCTTTGTTTAGTGGGTATAGTTAGTGGAAGGTTTTATCTCCTTGGATGTGAACAAGAAAGCATGTAACCCTGGTTGATGCTGGTAGTCTGTATTAGTCAAGAATGCATTCAGCTAAAGGTAACCTGGTAGGGTCGCTGAAGGAGGAATGCATGAGGCCAAAGTGGTGAGGGATTTGAATTAATTAGGTCACCTGG
The DNA here is from genome assembly GCF_000327345.1 of Myotis davidii. Taxonomy (NCBI): domain Eukaryota; kingdom Metazoa; phylum Chordata; class Mammalia; order Chiroptera; family Vespertilionidae; genus Myotis; species Myotis davidii. Next base: position 1,909,123 of record NW_006284238.1, read on the forward strand.
ATACCAGATGGGCTGAGCCCCCAAATGGCATCAGCACCCAGGAACGGGGAGTCAGAGGTTTTAAAGGACTCTAGGTGGGCTTTTTCTGGGTGGAGAATTCTCTGGGCGGGTCCCGAGGGGAAACATAATGGTCTTAGCAAGTGGAATGTGGTCTAAGCAAAAGGGAATGTCGGTTGGGAAATGGTCTAAAGATCAGTTCCCAGGGGAGAAGGTATTGATTCAATGATTTTGATGCAATTATTTGAGCAGACCTAACATTAACCCAAAGCACCCGATTACAGTATTTGTTATCATTAAAGAACAAGGAGATTGGAGACGAGAGTTTGCTGACACTAGTTCAGTGGTTTGAGGCAACATCTCCATGAGTCACACTTGGGCCTTATTATCGCACAGCTTCATCCTCACAATTCATATTCGGCACCAGGGAGCAGAGGAGGGCTTACTTCTCTTCCCATGCCTTCCTTCCATCAGAGATGACCAAGTGTCCTTCTCAGACACCCCAAACCAGGACTGGGTTACACACCAACTTCTAAACCAGACCTAGGACCCACCTTCCCTGAGATCAAGGAATCACTGTTACACAAAAGTAGGGTCCTACCTGGCGTGGAGGTGCCAAGGGGAGGGAAATGGCTACTGGAAGGACAAGAGAAGAACTAGTCACTTAGTGATCTTACAAGGCCAGAGAGAAAAAGCTAGAGCTGAAAATCATAGAGAAATGGAGCCAGAGCGCCAATCAAACCACACCCGAAGCTCACGCTGCCTAAGGAGTTTTCTGCTAAGGGAATCAGTTTCACCTTTGGTGGTCAAGTCTGTTTGAATTGGTTTTCTCTTTCTTACAATATAAGACACCTAGTTGACTGAAGGGAAGAGAAGTTTATTTTGAGACTTTCCTAGACAGAGGAGCAGCGTTGAAAATAAACGAAGGGGGTTGGGTTGTATTAATTAAGATACTTTTGGTTGTAAGTTAACCAAAAAAATCCCTAACGCAAAGAGACTGGTAACTGGGAATGTAAAAGCAGGGCAGACTCCAAGAGTCAGCAGCTTAAGGACATGATCCAACACTGAGGTTCCCTCTGTCTCTTCACTCCGCCGTGAGCATCAACTGCGGCCCAGGGCAAACATGGGTGCCATCCGCAATAGAAGCTACACCCAACAGGAGACAGAGAAGCACAGAGTCTGGTTCTTTCAGTTTGATAGGTTCAATCTGGGTCAACAACCCATGGGTTAAATGCCTGAGTGGAGGAGCAGCAGGGATGAGATTTGGGAATAGCTGATATGTACACACGTGTACAGGCACACACATAAGTACAGATATTTATATAGCTAGTAACCTGTTTCTTCAGTTTATAATAAATCTAGTCTTAAGTACTTCTTAAGTACTGCTTCCATCATAATTACATAGATTAGTAACTGCTAAGTGTTTACCACATGCTTCTAACCATCTATACATACACTATCTCATTAAATCCTCACAACTGCAACAGCCTTTTGAGACTTTTTTTAAATTATCATCCCTGCTTTACAGAGGAAGCAACTGAAGGCAGAGAAATGTTAAGTAATTTGGACAAAGTCACACAGCTAGTAAGTAGTAGAGCTGATATTTCGTTGCAGGAAATCTGAGTACAACTTTTAGTATCAAACAGTCCTGGATTTGGATCCTTGATTGATTACCCTTATCCAGAGACTAATACTTCCTCTTCTTGGTCCTACAATTCACAAGTATTAATAAACTGTTATGTTTTGGGATCTCAGAACCAAACACTTTTAAAAAGGGAGATTCCTCAAAAGTCATAGCACTTACCATAGCAAGAAATTAAAATGGGTAGGGTTATACTCTATAATAAATAATTAGACTATTTATTTTAAAAGTCAGATTATCTTTTTGTTCATTTTATTGAGGAGCATATAGGCAGATCCAGATGTTTATTTTTCTACTGGACTGCTATGCCAGTATTCTCAAAGGTTTTTAAACTGCACACACCACCTCTAAAATCATTTTGACCAACCCTGGCCAGTGTGGCTCAGTTGGAAGGTTCCATCCCCAGTTGGGCTGCATGCAGGAGGCAACTGATCTCTATCTATCTCTAGCTCTAGCTCTAATCAATAAAAACAAATGAAAATCTTTTTAACCAGCCCCTCCAATTTATGTGCATTTATTTATAAATTATGCTTACCTATACTACTGATACATATATGAAACATCACACACATTCAGTAGAAATCTTAAAAGGATGAAATTGGAAAGTAAGTATGAATAGAAGTTCCAATATTGTCTTCTCTTTCCTGAGTGAATCATCTTGGGAACCCCTTGGAGCACACACTTCCAATATGGATATCATTCTCCTCATTGGCACTGAAACTGCACCCCAATTCCTTTGTGTCACATTATCCGAGTTACCCTGGACCTCTCTGAGCTCCTCTGTTATCACATCATCATAACAGCATTGAATTGTGGGGAGTATGATTTGGTAAGGTAGTCGGAGAAGAACCAATGAAATAACTCAAAGCCATGGAATGGTAGCCTGGGTGGCAAGGGGACTAGGGACTCAAGGCAATTTCCAGATGTTGGATTTATTATCCTAGGAGTAAGAAAGGGTCCACAAAAGAGGGATGGATACAGCTGGCCTTTAAGATGGATGGAGTTGGATTGAGAGATAGGAGAAAGAAGTGAGCAAAGGCCTGGGGGGAGGATTAAATGTGACCAAAACTGGGGAAAATTTGAAACCAGCCCAACTAATAAACCCCACCCAGGCTAACCTTGATGCTTTCAACCCCCTCTCCCATTAGGCCATTAGAGTGATTCAATTTTCCTGACTCTCAGGAGGTCCAGAGGCTGAAAGCTGTCCTCTCAGGCCCTATCTGTCAAGGTAACTAAGGACTGTCCATTGTCCCCACAGAACAGTTCCCTGCAAACTCCCTTTTCAAGTCGTTTAGCCTCTGGCTGGCTTTCTGGCTGTTCCCCTGAGTGATCAATCCTGAACTTTCTCTAGATGGGACCAGATTGGGTAGGCCACGGAGGGGAGTCTTAGCCAGGATCAGGACCTCCCTGCTATGGTAAGCAATTCATGTTTTCAAGTTAAAAATTTTGCCAGTAAACTATGTATTGTCATGTGCTTGATGCAGTTTTCATTTAAAAAATGTGTGGTGGGCTGAGGTTGAAACGAGATTCCAGTGAGACGACAATTTTCGCAGTAAACCTCACTTGGGATCATGCCTTGAGAATGTTCCCTCTCCTGTAGGGAGGTCTGAAGGAAGATCACCAAGAAGGGAGCGAGGATGGTGGGTGGTGTGGAAGGAAGTATGTGTTAATGGACTTAAAAATTAATTGGCATGTGTGTGGTTACAGGAAAAATGAAAGGAACAGATGTGGAAGAGAGGCCAATTGCCAGCTCACAGGGATGGATTGCCTGTCTCTCTGCCAGGGCTCAATCGGAGCTCCTGGGAGAAATGGTTTCACTACCTTCAGGTCTTAACAGAACATTAGTCAGGTCTGTGGGGACTGCGTTTTTGCCAAGGAGACATCACTCTAGACCAGATTTCAAGGAGGCAGTGGGAGCGCAGGGCTATGCAACTTGTACACGGTTTCAGATCGACCACTTCCAGGCGTGTGTGCTTGGATTTTCTCTGTAAGCACCGTAGTCTCCCTAATCTTGGCCCCAGTGTCCCCTCTCACACAGTTAGTATGACGCGAGGACCCAGACCTATTCCAACTTGTGAAGAAGCCCTGTGGGTCCAAGGCGGGCTCCATGTATCAGGACCCATGGAGTGAATGGCAGAGGCCACATTCTCCAGACTTTAGGGAGAAGACTTTTGCTCTAGTTTCTACCATTTTCTGCCCTTTCTGACTAGGAAGCAAGCCAACACTAGTATAAGGTTCTAATTGACATACATGAGCCATAGACTTTGGGCCTCTGAGCTCTCTAGGGTCAGGGGCTCCATGGAAGCCTCTGGAGCCAAATACCTCTAGGCATGAAACGTGCATTTATTTGGAGTTTCCCTTGTGAATGTGGAGTGTTTATGCTCAGCCGAAAAGATGGCGACGAGGGGGGCTGATCATCTCTCTGCATAACAGATATGAGGGCCCTGACCGGTTTGGCTCAGTGGATAGAGCGTCGGTCTGCGGACTGAAAGGTCCCGGGTTCGATTCTGGTCAAGGGCATGTACCTTAGTTGTGGGCACATACCCAGTGGAGGGTGTGCAGGAGGCAGCTGATCGATGTTTCTAACTCTCTGTCCCTCTCCCTTCCTCTTTGTAAAAAATCAATAAAATATTTTTTTTTTAAAAAAAGAGAGATATGAGGCACTCAGTTGAGAGTGCTTAGTCAAAGGAAAATGTTTCAAAGGCTTTATTTCTTCACTGAACAGAAAAAGACAAGGACAGACTCATTGTGTCCTCTTCCCTCTTGCTTCAAATCCTGGGGATGGAGCACCAGGTGCATCTTACCCATGTACCATACAACTTTGAGCACACCCTCTCCTCTGTGATCCTTACCAAAATTATCCACACACTTGAGGAGGCTTAACGTTCCAACAATCTTTCATTTCACAGTTTAAAATAAGACAAAATGCAAACCATACAAGCACCACCCTGTGGCAGCAAGGTGGCACCGAGAAGGCAGAAATGATAACCAAAAATTTCCCAGTGTGTTTACTGACTACCTTTTATCACAAAAAGATAATAAAGAAATATCTTGGTCCAGGCTGGACTCAGAAGAGGAAGCATTCACAAAAGTTTTACACATCTCATTTTTTTCCTAATTCTCATTCTCCCATCACCATGGCAACCCACATGTTATAAAAGCAGGAGAAGAGATTTGTGAATCTAAGCTCCTTGATCTTCAGACTGACCACTTTAAGTTTTATTCTGTGTTTCTGAAGTGCATAAGTTCCCTAACCTGTACATTGCAGGGGAAAGACTTCCTACAGTGGGAAGTGGGGAATAAGGCAGAACTTTTAAATGGTTAGCTAGAAAGAGCAGGGGAGCCATCATGCTAATGACTGGCCACTCAAGGCTGTTCCACCAAGGGAAGAAGAAGTCAGGCGCCCTGAGAATGGATGGGGCAGAGGACAAACATGTTTATGATTCATCCAAGTTCACTTCAGTCCTGTTTGAATGTTAGATCTTCTTATCATTAAAATTTCCTTCTGCACGCATCTTAACTTATTGTTATGGATAAATATAAACATCTGGGAGAAGTAATATACATACTAGTATATGCCTCAATTCCCACTAAGATAAAAATGACTGACTCAGATCACTTCTGAAAACAGAGTTCTCATTCCTTTTTAAAAAAATTGATTTCAGAGAGAAGAAGAGAGAGAGAGAGAAACACAAATGCGAGAGAGACACATTGATTGGCTGCCTTCCACCCCAACCAGGAATCGAACCTGCCACCTTTTGGTGTACAGGACAATGCTCCAACCAACAGAGCCACACCAGCCAGGGCAAGAACATGGTTTTAAAAAGAGGAAGGAGAGCACCAAATCTAAGAGCAAAACTAAATACAATGGAAAGAAGAAAATCAACCATCTAGAAAAGTTAGCAGGCAATAGGTACTGAAAATGCAGAAGTATAGCATTTTAACAGTTCGCTGTTAGATGTATGAATTAAACTTGAGTCTGGAGTGCTGTTGGGATGTGGCGTCTGAGGGATGCTCTTTGCCCCTGCAGAGGAGCTTACACAGTGAGGATGGCAGGGTTTTAAATTCTGAAGCATGTCTTGATTCTGGGTGAAGTAAGGAGCTCAAATGGGTCTCAGCATTAAATCATTCCCGGTATGAGGCAAGTCCCTTCAATGTGGTTCCCAGATGCCCCTTAACAAGCTCTAATGTGAGCCAGGTGCTCCAGCATGGTCCCCTCCCTGTACCCGACTAATTCTGAGCCGTTGCACGAATGGCACGTCCATTTTTCTAAGCCCCTATAAGCAGCAGTCATGCATTATTGCCAACGGTAATTAGCAGCCCTGCCGAGGGCTGGCCCTGTACGTGTCTGGTGGTGCCTCCTCGCTCCTACACGGAGCCACATTTGTTGCTGCCCACAGTCAAAGAACTGTTTTTGTTTTGTTTTGTTTTCTGGACTCCTTTGAAATCTGAAGAGGGATTTGAACCCCAGGATGTGAATGACAAAAGGCACTTGCACCCTTGAGAATTCTGAGTGTTCTAACCACGGACACAAGGACACAACATCCCAACCAGGAGGGTGATTCTGCTTCCCTCAGAGAGTGATTCCTGTGGACAGCCTGCTGCGCTCAAACAATAGTGCAAAACAGAGAAACAGGAAAACAAGACCAGCCATCCCGGAAATCCAAAGGAGACGAGTTGCGGGCGAGGAGGGATAAGACAGCAAACATATGGAAGAGTTTTCAGTGAGGGAGGAAGGAAGCCAAACATAGGGGCCATTATTGCAATTTTCTTGTTTTCAGCCTTAAGAGATGCCCAGGAAATACTTCATGCTAATTCTCTTTTCTAAAAACCTGAAAAATCTTTCAAAACTAGAGAGAAGTAAATATGGCTTACAACTAGTTTGGCTTTTTCCCACAACCTCCAATATAAACTGCCCCCCCACCCCCCGCCCCCGCAACCAGGAGTTAACTAGTTCAAAGCCATTACATGAGTGACAATTTCATTAAAATAACCACAAAATATTTGCTATGCAGAAATCCTCATGAAATTAAACACTGCATGGGAGCATGTTATACAACACCGGATTCATTCACTTTGGAACATTCTAGACACACAGAGGATACCCTCTATTAAGAAGAGCACTCTTGGCTTGTATTAATTTCCAGGGTGCTTTTTGGCCTTTTTTTTTTTTTTTTTTTTTTGTCAGTAGCATTCTCTGCAGAGAAGCAATTTAGCTGAGAAAAAAAAATAGACCAGAATTTAAAGCAACTCTTTTGTCATAAGGCTTACATGACTTCTGATATTTCAATAAGCATAGTCTAAAGTTTTTATGGGAATAAATGTAATACTCTCCAGCAAAAATTATCAAAACTCTCACAAATTGCATTAATATTCACAGCCATCAAGGTGAACATTGTACTATTTCTATTATGAAACTGTTTTAATCACTTAATATAGATAAGGTGTTGAGTGTTTCCTTGGATCCCAAGACAAGCTGATCAAAAAAACAAAGAGTAAGAAATAATCTCAGGTTAAGAGACCCCACACCCTCTTCACACACAAGTGCAAGCTTGTGAGTGTGTGTTTGTGCACCCAGGGTGTGTAAAGAGCAATTTTAAATTCTCCCCAAGTGTCACTTTAAAAACAAAGCAAGATTAAAGGTAAAAAAATGAGAAATTTTATCTTAGCAATAACTCTACCTTTGAGTAATAATACCACCTTTTAATATACAGTGTTGCTTGGGAAAGAATTCTCCTAACATAGTCTTTGTCTTAAAATTCATATATTAATATTAGGGTACCTATTACTTATTTATCTATCAGGGTCACACAAACCGTTGCATAGTTTGCCATAATCAAGAACGAAATATATTATTGTTACAGTTATGAGAAGAATTTGAATACTCACAGCGCTGTGGCTATGAAACCCGTTGTACTTGTCCAAATCCTTATGGTGTCAGAGTGAATCCTTCTGGAGGCTGCATGAAGAACTACACCAACCCCCGTAACCAGCTTCAGTGAGGTAGGTGCAGGAGCCACGCGGGCAGACACGCGGGTGGAGAAGGACATTGCTGGAAACCACAGAGCCCAGACCTGCAAAGACAGATGGGAGAGGTGAGCTCACTGATGAGGGCCTGTGGGATGCATCAAGCCCACCTGTGGGGGCTGGCAAGGTGAAGTAGGAACCAGCATTTAAAAATCAGTAGCTTTTACCTAAAAATCAGAAGTTCTAGCTCCTCTTACAAGATTGGACAACCTGACATCACAGGGCACACATTCCCACTGGGAAATGCTAGGCCAGAACGGGACAGCCCCCCCGTTTAGACTCAGAAGGCATATGTTCTGTCTGCAGTGTCTCCCACACCTTGCCCTTCTCACCTGCGTTATCTTCCTGACTCGGCCTACTGAGTACGCAGCCCAAACCACTAATTTGGGCATGAACAGGTGAAATGTCTTTACCATCCGATAACAGAACTAGAATGTACCTCAGTGCCCTTCAGCTGGCAAAATGCTGCCCGGTCTCAGGTGTCCTCATCTCGTAGGACCGTGGTTCTCAACCTTGGCTGCACATTAGAATCACCTGGGAATCTTTTTTAAAATCCTGATTTCTGGGCCTCATCCTCCTGAAATGCTGTTTCTTTGTTATAGGGTGGGGCCACAACATTAGTAACAAAGAAACAGAATTTCTGGAGGATGAGACCCAGAAATCAGGATTTTAAAAAGATTCCCAGGTGATTCTAATGTGCAGCCAAGGTTTAGAACCACTGCTGTAGGGCACTGTCACTGCACTTCCGTTACAGTGATGGCTTAATGCAGGGGTCCTCAAACTTTTTAAACAGGGGACCAGTTCACTGTCCCTCAGACCGTTGGAGGGCTGGACTATAGTTTAAAAAAAAACTATGAACAAATTCCTATGCACACTGCACATATCTTATTTTGAAGTAAAAATACAAAACGGGAACAAATACAATATTTGTATTTGCATGTGGCCCGCGGGCCGTAGTTTGAGGACCCCTGGTTTAATGTGTTTGCCACCCACAGGTTTGTACGTAGCCCCTACTCTCTGCCAGGCCGTTGGTTATCCTATGATAACATATTCCCCAAAGACAGGAAAAAAAATACAAGATGAAATAGGATAAGGGCCATATTCATGTTCAATTAAGGAGATTAAGAAGGACTTCTTGGAGCAATGGACATCTGGAATACTTTGTGAACGTTGTCACAGGAAAGATGAGGCACAGGATGCATTCCAGGAGGAGGAGACAGATATTGGAGGGGCACTGAGGGATCACTGAGTTTACAGGGTCTGAGCACAGAGGGGACCATCACCTGAGGAGCAGGCACTCAGGTGAGTAAAGGAGAGCCCTTGGAGGTCTTTGTGTTGGTCAGTGACGTAATCAGTGCTAGACTATGGGGGCAAAGCAGGAGGAATTGAAGAGGAGGGACGATGTGTAAAGGAGCACACATTTGTTGAATGTGCCAGACATGTGCTCTATGCTTGTCTATGATTTCATCTTATTGTCTCAGCTCTATAAAGAGGTTGCTGGGATTTTCATTTTAATTGCAGAGGGCAAAGCTCAGACACAGCTGGTTAAGTCCATGGCTAAGCTCTTCACCTCTGTATCCTTAATGCCTTGCCCAATAAGTGTGGTATGAATATAGACAGAGGAACAAATGGATGGAAGGAGCCAGGACTGAATCAGTTCTGCCTCAGGCTACACCCATGGTCTCTGCCTTCCACTGGTTGAAGATTTCTCAATAGGCAAGAATAGGCTTTATGCAGGACTGAACTGGGGCCGTGTGCAGAGTGAATGGAGGGCCAGCAAGAGAGAACTGCTGAGCTCGAGCCACACAACATTAATGAAGTCCTCACTAGGGAGACAACTATCCTGATTGGTCTGAAACTATGGGGTTTGGGTAATATGAAACTTTCCGTGGTAAAACTGGGAGGGTCCCAGGCAAACTGGGACTATTGGTTCTATAACTGGGAGCCCAGAGGAGTCATACATTCCAAGGTGGGGAAGTAGAGGTATCAGGAAACCCCTTGGAAAGAAGTAGTGTTATAACTGGACAGCGTGGCTCTACAACAGTAGCAGGTGTCAGGATCCCCGGGAGGGCTTGCTGCGCAGAGTGCTGGGCCCACCCCAACAGTTTCTGATGTGGGGTGGAAGCCGAAGCTGAGAGTGCATTTTTAACAGGTGCTCCGGAATCACACTTTGAAAGATGCTCTTTTCAAGTTTGCAAAGCTCTCCCGCAGGCCTCAGCTTATTTGATCCTCATGACCTTGTGCAGTGGGCTGGGACCACTGTGAAGGTTGAGGATGACTGCTGGCATGTGGAGCTGTATGGTCTCACACCAGAGAAGAGATAAAAACAGTTGACAGACCAGACATGGCCTTGGAACCCAGTCCCTGGGGATTTATCTGTGCTTCCTGGTCAAGAACAACCATGAGGCTCCAATACCCAATACATCCTTGTACCCCAATAGAGCTTTTATGTACAGTGAATGCTGTCCTTCTTCGTGAAGTCAGTCCTTTCTAAGTAAACAGAATCATGGAAGTCCTGCCCTTTCCTACCATGTGTGGAGAAATTGGCTTCTACTTCCCCAGAGCACTCTTCTAGAAGCAGCCCCACTCTGGTGTTTGGTTATAGACGAGGATCTATTCATTTGCAATTAGCAATTTTCCAAAAGCATCTCTCAGCCTGTATCTGACTGTCTCTGCATACTCACAGCTGCCAGGCTACAGACAGCTTGGGCGGGAAGGGAGCACTACTCTGACTGCCACACTAAGGGAGGCAGAGAGTAATATGTGTCCAGAAATTTGTAAGATACACATAAACAAAGCTCACTAAAAGTGCCTACTACCACTGCCCACTGTTTGAGCACTTACAAGGGTCAGGCTCTGTGCTAAGGGCCTTCTGTATATTTTGCTCATACATTTAACCCTCAAATCTACCTAGTGATATTAACATTAACCCCATTTTCAGATTAGGCAACAGAGGCAAAGGGAAATTATTTAACTTGTTTAAGAGCCATAGAAGTGCTCAGCAATGGAGCCGAAATGGTGCTGGCCATGTCATACCAGGCCACACCTGCCTCCTGGGCTCCAACTCAGCTCTGCGGGTCACACACGGTCTTGCATTTTTGTAGAGCCCCTCCCTGTGACAGCCAGCCCAGAACCCTGCTTAACTATACAAAGAGTTACCTGGCAAAACCCTTCAGCAGATAACTCTTAGGGGATTTGTTTTTCCTCTTATTCTTGTTGTTCAAGGAGACAGATGATAATTAAAATGTCAGAGCCCTTCATGCTTCTCTGATCAAGATAACTACTTTACTACAGGTAATAGAAAGGAAAGGAGGAAAGTGATGATTCTGAGAAGGGGCAAAAACTGGAGAAACAATCACCCTCCGCCCAGGGAGTGCCAAATGCAGCTGATCTGGGGGAGTGCTCACCCCTGGGATCTTCAGGGAGCTTCTCACCCAGCCCTCCTCCTAAAGCCCCATCCCAACCAGCTCCAAGGGAGCCAATTCCCAGCAGATCCATCCAACAGCTTGCTAATTCTATCCCATCTCTCCAATTCAGTTAATTCCCAGTTTCAGTAGCAGAACACAGCTGTCAAGATATGCAGCTGTGTTCATTGCCACTCTGCCCTTCTCTCTCCAGGTGAACTGAGTGGATCCATACAACCTTCTCGAGGG
>NW_006284238.1:1920561-1934059 GCF_000327345.1 Myotis davidii
GTCTTGCAAAGTGAGAGAAGAAAGGAGAAATGAACTTGTAGGAACTTCAGAGTGTCAGCACGGCTGGAGACAATAGGAAGAAATCTTCTCCATGCTCCAAGCAGCTTAACATTGAACAATCTCCTCACCACCCATGTGCTCTCTAGAACAGTCAGTTCTTCTTGAATTTACTGGGACCAGGAAGCACATTTTAAAGTTCCAATCTGTTGTGAACAGTCCTATTGTGCACAACTGGTGAGCAAGCTTGCACCACTTGTGACTCACCGCTGAGTGCAACAATACCCAGACTGGTCTATGCCGTGCTCAGGAGAGCACACGTCAGGCAATGTCACAACATCACAGTGCTATGGAAATTCCCACACACTCTCAATTTCTGTATTTATTTCCTTGACTAAGCCACAATGTCCTAGAGGCCTCATTGAGAAAGGATGATGTGCGCAAACATGTGGGAGGCATGTTAGCCTGGTGGATTTCTGGAGGAAGAGTATTTGGGCCAGGATATTCTTTTGGAAATGGCCTTTTGCCTTATTTCACCTCCTTGGAAGATGGGAGTTGGGGCTGAGTTGCATACGTGGTCATTTTTTTCCTTGAAAAACCAGACCAGATGCAGGAGACAGGGTGACTAGAGTTGAAGGAGTGAGGGGGAACATAGGCCATGCTGGGCACTAGGCTGCTGAAGGATTTTTACTTTTCTTTGCTCTGAGTGAAATGGTGTACATAGTAGGGTTTTGAGCAAAGGAGTGGCATGATCTAGCTACAGTGTTAGGTGAGCAGGGATAGAAGCAGGGAGACCTGGTAGCTGCTGCAATAACTCAGGAGGAGATATTGGAGGCTCAGACCAGCGTGTTGATCCTGGAGGACTGCCAAGAGATGTTTTGAAGATAGAGACTGATATGATGCAAGGGAGAGAGAGGGGAGCCCGGGATAGTGGCATTGTTTTTGGCCTGATCCATCACTGAGTTGGGGAGGGCACTGGGTGAAGTAGAAGTATTAGGAAAGAGTCAGGAGTTCAATTTTCAATGTGTTGAGATAGAAATATCCAACGACCTCCAAATAGACATGAGAAATTCTGAAAGGCAGTTGGATATACAAGTGTGGAGTAAGGAGAGACGTCTGAGCTAAAAATATAAAGAGGGAATTGTCAGTATATCAAGCAATGGGGTTCAATGAGACCACCAATGGAGTAAATTTAGAGAAGTTATTTCAAAATTAAGAGATCAGGAAAGAGAGGAGGACAGGGTGAAGAAGGGGTTGATGGGAAGGAGTGGTGACCTGGAAGCCAAGGGAAGAAGGTGTTTGAAGCGAGAATTCTGGCAAATAGCCCAGCTTCATCTTCTGAATTTGTTAAATTGGGATATTAATACCTCATGTGAGGTTATTGTGAGGATTATAAATAAAGTCCATCCACTTAATAAATATGTACCAAGTGTCATTACTGTACTAGGTACTTGAATTTGAATAATACATGGTTCTCTATCTCAAATAGGAGGTTACCCAGCCCAGTGCCAGGCCCCTCAAGGTACTCAACAGATAACATTACTTTTCTGATCAGAACAGCAATTGTCTGTGTATGATCTATGTGGATTCACACCTCCTTTACTTCTTGAGACCAATTAAAGTTATTTAGTGCTAATTAGTCAGTGTGGGTAAGCAAGGGAATCTTTCCCTTCCCCACCACTCCAACCATTTCAGCCGAACGCTCTGATACTGCACAGAACATGTGGCTTTCTTTCTTGGTTAGGGAATAGAGGGTCCACTTTGGGAATTAGTAACTAGCCTTACCTGACTAACCCAAGAGCCTTCAGGGCCTGAGGCCACCCCAGGGAGGCCAGCAGCCCAATCTCACCATGTACACAACTCAGCCCCAACTCCCCACCTCCCAAGCCTCGAAGGAGGTGAAATAAGGCAAAGGGCAGTTTCCAAAAGGGGAAAGGAACCAAGGAAGGGTAGTTTGATGTGTGCAGCCCGGAGAGCAGGCCCACAGCTTTACCTGTGGCCCATGGAGGGGATGATGTGGTGCTCCTTGCATATATCCCCTCAGCACGTACACACGGGTTTATGTACATAAGACTCACTCTTCTATTTTCCCCGGGGCCAAGCAGCCACCTCCTTCACCTGCTCACTAGGAGAGTATTCCAGCAGCCTACTGTCTGCAACAGCACCTTTCCCCCTTCCCCCACCCTCTTTTCCATCCTCCTGTCTGCAGGCTCCATCTGACACTTGGGTGCCAGGGGCCAGGTAACCAAAGTTGCCAAAAGTCCTCAGAGGCCAGGCAGGCCTCCTGGGGAGGCAGGCAAGGTGGGGCAGCTCTCCAGCTGTGTCCCTGTGTCCCTCTCTGCTGGGGCGGCCTGCCATCTGGGCTGCTGCCCAGGGAGGCTCCTTGGGGCCGGCTGTTTTCTCCACAACTATGGGTGACATTGCACAGGCCTCCGGTTTCTCTCACAACACCTTTGTTTTGATCTACCGAAGTCTGTGGAGTTTCTTTGGGGCCTTGTCATGCTAACAAAAACAAATGTAATAATATGCACTTGAAAAGGCTCGCCTGTCTTGATATTTTAATAAGCGTTTGATTCTACCGGGACCTCTGAAGCTTTTAAAAGTTTAAAGTTAATAAAGAGAGTAAAAGAAAAAAAATATGAATTGTTTTTAATTATTATTGCACAGGATTAACCAAGCCAGTTGTGTATAATTAGACAGTAGCTACCTTGCATCGTGGAGGCAGTAAATAGGCCCGCAGGGGGGCTGCCAGAAGGCTGAGGTGTTTACAAGGCACTGGAGATGTTTCCGCCAAGCACACGGTCCCCGCTGCAGCGACTATAGCTTTTATAATGGATGTGTTCATTACAGCCAGAGACCAATATGCGGATCCATCATCTTTCAGCAGAGATGACTGAGGTGGGGGATGGCAGTGGCGAGTGCACGGTATGATTTCGTGGTGAAATTATTAAGCGAGCCCATGAGTATGCAGCCTTTTTTGTGGTTTTATTTTTGTTGGCACAACGGAGAGGAATTTGAAGAAGTTAAACAATTGCCAAAGGAGTGATAATTAAGATACTGCTAAGAAAGTTGTTTTCGCTCTTTAAAAAACAAAAACAAAAACCTCCAGCTCCAAAAGCAATGGACTGGGAGTTCTAGGACTTTGAAGGAGTGATCTATGATTTTAGGGAATTCGTTCACTGATTTAACATTTATCGAGGGCTGTCACATGCCAGGCACTGTCTCAGTACTGGGGGAAAATAATGAGCAAGAAACACTGGACCCCTCTTCCCAGGTGTCCCCAAACAGGGACATCCCTCAGAGCCACCTGGGAAGTCTCTCACAGCACTCGCTGAGACCGCAGCCCAGACCAACATGCTGGGAGCATCTCTGCAGTATGACCTGGCGTCTAATTTTGAAAAAAGTTCCAGTGACTCTGAGGTTTCTGACTGGGGTGTGTGAGACATATAATTAAGCAATAAAATATGATGAGTGCCACGAGAAGGGAAGTGTTGACGGCTCTGAGCTTCCAGCCTGTATTTTTATAGCTCGAATAATCATGCCTGTCCTACGTATCTATCTTGGATCAGGATTCCCAGGAAGCAGACTGAGAAGGCGCCTATAAGCAGTTTATTGGGGAATGCTCTTGGGGATAAACCATTTGGAGTGAAATGGACCAATCTTTGGCTCCTTTCTGTCAGGGATGTGACTTGGGGCCAGGCAGCTCTCTCCAGTCCTGGGCCAATTTTTGGAGCAAGTCAGCTGACAGCTACCAGCCACCACCTCCACCTGCACTCCCGCCAGCTGGAGGAAGGACGCCCTCAGTCCTGAAGGGGGATCTGGGTGGCAGGCCTCAGCATCCACCACAGTATCCTACAGACATAGATATTGAAATGGAGATTGGGAAGTATTGCAGAAGATAAGAAGTTACTCACTTGCTATTATCAACCCATAAATACATTTGTTTTTGACAATGGCTTTTGAATTTTATTTATTTGTCATGTGAGAATGATCTGGCTGTGACATATGCCTTCTCATTATTACCAGTGTTGTTGAGGCTAAGCTAGCTGCCTAGGTGAGTACACTATCTTCCCCCAAAGCTTCCTAACCTGCACACGTGTGCTAAGAAGGTACAGCTCCCAGGAGAGAATGACGGATTGTTGAAGAGACATACACGAGGCTGAGCTCTCCTGCTACACCCTTTCAACAAGCTTGCAGATTCTGCTTATGGTCATATTGCAACTGCGTAAACAGCATTGGTTCATTTATTTATATTTGTCAAATGTCTCGATTTTTCCTCCTAAGGAGGAGCTGCTGGAGTTGCTTCATGCATACAAAGACCTTCAGCCCTGTGTTTCTTCATCCCAGCACAGAAATGAAGGGTTAATTAAAGTGACCTTTAAGATTTCTCTGGCTCTAAACATTCTGCAATTCCCCAAGTACTTATCTGAGGCTGAGAGTACCAGATTTCCTCCTCGACAAGAATAGGCGATGTAAGGGGACCTCCAAGTAGAAGCCTGTTTCGGAATAACAGTATTCTAAGAAAGGGATTATTAGAAAGAATCACAACAAAGCTGGAAGGAGATTTTTCTCCCATGCAGTTTCTCCAGGGCCACATCTCCCTTGTCTACAGGGACAGCCAGTAAGAGGTAATGCCCAACCGTGGGAGAGGCACAAAGGAAAGGAAAAATTGCTTGAAAGGGTAAGAAGTTGAAGTCTCCTCCATTGTCTTGGCTGGACACATGTTACACTCCATCCCCAAATCATGGGTCCCCGTGGTTCTGAGGTAGTCAAGCACCCAGGATGAGAAGTATAATTCTTTAAAAAGTTTTTACATTTATTTAAAGAGCCACCTCTCATCAAGGTGCTCCATCTCTCAACATGTTCAGAAACATTTTGTATAAGAAATGCTCCATGCAGCTTCAATGGAGCCTAGAACTCCTGGGTCTGGGAATTTCAACCTGCAGAGCAGCTTGCTGGGGCATAGTAAGTTCACACACAAATAGTTAGAACTAGATAGACACCTGGACCTCCAGGATGCTAGGAGGGAACCCCGATAGCAAGCTAGAAAAGTTTTTAATACATTCACTTGGCAAACATGTTTTTCAGGACTTTGCACTTCAACTACTTTGCACTTCAATTGGACAGATATATAAATACATGTTTATATAACATGTTCACAATTCCCTCCCCTTTGGAGCTGGAGAAGGAGCCATCAGATCAGGACACCTTGCTAAGCCTGGAACCAGCTTTCTTTGGGGACCTGAAGAGAACCGAGGAGGTGGGGCAGCTACCAGGATTGGGAGACTAGGAAGAATGAAAAATGATAAAATAGTTTGAGAAAAGATAAAAGAATAACTTTGGAGCACAGTTGGCTAGGAGGAATGTTTAATGGTCTGCCTTTATTGTGTTGTAGAGAAAGCGGAAGACTGAAGAGTCACAAACAGTACTCATCTCCATGGTACAACTCTGAGGCATAACAGGAGGAATTTAAAAAGAAAAATTCGAGGCAGGCATTAGAAAAGAGACAGAAGTTCCACATTCCCAGGGGAAGGAGAGTACACTGAAGGCATTTAAACACTGAGGTTGAATTAAACTCTAGGAAATACTTCCCATTGTCAGCAACAATTCTATGCTGGCCTACTGGGATGGGGTACATTATCTAACAAGACATTTTCATTTCCAATTTCTTTAACTCCATGCAAAATCCTTCCTGCATTCTCCACAACTCTCAGGTGTTTACTAAGTGAAATAACTTAATGCCCTCCACAGCCGTCACTAACTTACTATCCATGCACTCCTCCAAATCAACAATAAACAAGTTAAATAACATGGTCCCCAGACGGACCCCAAATGCTCTACACTATTAACCTCCCTCCACTCCGGGAGACCAACTGACACTGTTGCCTACTGCTTAGCTGGTTTTGTAAAAAAATCTCCAGTCTTCGACGTCTCCTGCCTAGCTTAAAGTAAAGTCGAACTCCATGTCTGCTTTTTCCTGGCTAATTGTGCATGACTAGCACGTTGGGGGCCTGGATTCCTGGGTACAAGGACTTGGGGTAACACCAGTCCACTTGATGGGAGGCCCAAGATAGAACAAGGAAGTAAAAAAAATTATTGTTCTTTTAAACTCAATTGCACTGCCATTTTTCAATTCCATTGAGAAATGTCAATGTTCTTTCCCACCGTCTGGAGGAGGCAGATTTGACCAGGTGTCTCCACACAGAGTGGGTTCTCACAGTTGGGCTGTGTGTGTGATATAAAGCTAAATGAGGAGCCAGTTTAGTCCGCCACCGCCTTTGCTTCTGCTGGCCAGACACACTTCCCCATATGACAGTCTTATAAATAGCTGCTAAGCAGCTGGTCCTCTTCTCACCTCCTGACTCCTTCAGATTCCTTCACCAGGAGTCCCTGACAGTCATGCAGCTGGGAGCTCCCCATTTCCCCTCTCCTCCCCTCTCCACCCTCCACCTCTGACATGTGGCCACCACCTCAGCTATGTCCATTATAACTATTCAGAGATTGACTTGTGTGGCATAAGGGCACAAGGAGGTGGAAACTGGGTTGGGCCACTGAAGCAAGCTGTCACCCAACTAAACAAGGGGATGGGACATTGGGAGATACGGTTGTGAGACACCAGGCAGCCCCATAGTACAGGGGCCAGATGGCTGACCCAGCAAAAATCCCAGGAATCATTCTGGAATCAGTCACAAACTAGACATATCCATGGGACTCTGCTATGGCTCTCTCTATATGTACATATTTAGAATACTTTTTGGGCAAATAAATATAAGATAAAATGCATTTTTACTAACTTTTCCAAAGTACCAAGAATGTGTCCAGAGTTCAAATAAGGGTAGGATTTAGGATAAGGAAAATAATAAAGGAATTAAAGATTTGGGAGACAATATGTAATAAGGAGGTAATATATTAGAAGTGGTGTTTTCTTTCTAAATACTGTTGGCTTTTATGAAAACTCAGGGTCTACCTTATAGGGTATCGGAGCTGTAGGAATGGTCAAAAATAGTCCTTTTACAAGGACTAATTGAGTGCCAAGATGTACCAGGCACAGGGGATGCAAAAAGGTATATCCTGGCCTTCATCTGCCCTCAGCTGGTGAGATAGCCAGGCAAGTAGAGGGCCAGGAAGTAGATGCTGTAGAAGGTAGAACAGTCAATTTTACTTTTGGGAAAAGCATTGTGGATGTATGCCGATGTACAGGGACATCAGGAGGTCAGGCAGGAGGAAACAGTAGGTCTAGGAAACAGTTAACAGTGTGTGGTATCACAGATCTTGACTGTTACCTGAAGCATCCTTGCAGTTTCTGGTTTATCCCCCCTAGGCTAACACGAATGTTTAAACCTCTCCTTGTTTAAATCTCCTATCAAAGAGTCATTCTTGAACCATGACCCCGTCAAGATAATTCCCCCAAAATACTCACTGAAAATGCATAGACATGTCTGGCACTGAGACACCTTTTCCAAAATGGACCAAAGTTCCGGCCTGAATAAGGTTGGACCAAGACCCCTCCTGGGTTAACCCACACCTAAATATCATTTGGGTATTTCCTGGACAGGGCAAAGGCCCAAGGACAGAGATCACTGGGAAGGGGAAGACAGATGCGTCCTGAAGGACTGGGAAGGCCCGGTGGAGGCACAGGTGGACAGTGCTGGGCAGGAGCTGGCAATACCGACCAGTTGTCTCATTTCTGGGAAGTCCTCCTGACCCTTCACCATATATTCCCATCGCACCACGCATCTATCTGTTCTTCATATCCCTGTGGTCACTGTGTGATTATTAAAATCTGTCCCCAATTCCTTGAGAACAGTCAGCAGAATGGCTTTCCTCCCTGCCAAACCTCCAACTCCTAACACCTGCCCGTCACATCCTAGACCAGGGGTGGGCAAACTTTTTGACTCGAGGGCCACAATGGGTTCTTAAACTGGACCAGAGGGCCGGAACAAAAGCATGGATGGAGTGTTTGTGTGAACTAATACAAATTCAAAGTAAACATCATTACATAAAACGGTACGGTCTTTTTTTTTTAGTTTTATTCATTTCAAATGGG
The DNA here is from genome assembly GCF_000327345.1 of Myotis davidii. Classification (NCBI taxonomy): domain Eukaryota; kingdom Metazoa; phylum Chordata; class Mammalia; order Chiroptera; family Vespertilionidae; genus Myotis; species Myotis davidii. The sequence goes on from NW_006284238.1 coordinate 1,928,606, forward strand.
CCAGATCCGGCCCACGGGCCATAGTTTGCCCACGGCTGTGCTAGACACTCAGGAAATTACTATTTCTTGAAGAATTGTAAGAGCTAGTGTTTACTGAGAAGTTTGTGTTACACAACTTAATCTTCAACAACCTCTTGTGAAAGAAATAATATCAACTGATTCCCTCTTACAGACAGTAAATGAAGAATCAAAGGATGAAGTAAGTTGTCAAATGCTAATGCGCAGCAGAGCTGGGATTTGAACTCTGGTAGTCTGAGTAGAGAGCCCATGCTTTCCCACCTTGCATGGGCTGGGAGAGGCCACAGGTTGGGTCTGGGGGCAGAAGAGGAAAGCAGAGTGGCTCAGAGAAAGCAGTGAATAGGGGCGGAAGGTGTATGAAAATCCCTTCTTTCGTTTAGGTTTAAGGGGCCCAAATTTCTAGTTTCACCACTAGATCACCTACAGCTCAGCTGTTTAGAGAGTGTTTAGCCCACAAATGATCCTGGTCTTCCTTAACAGATGCTGCCCACCCACTTGGACTGGTCTCCCCAGCCGTGCACTGCTGAATTCAAGCTGTTCAATGTTTCCTCAGGTGTCCCCTGAACAGCAGGCTTCCCCAGCTCCCCAAGCAGGTGTCCTCACTGTCACCCCTGACCTAGATCCTGTTCTTGGGAGCACAACAGGTGAGAGGCCAGGTGGCTGGGAGTTCAGGGTCACATGGTTCCTGAGATACACAGGAGGCAACACTAAAACTGTCACCACATGCTTAAATCTAAAGTGTCCCCTAACCTTTCAGAGCCTGGGATTTTGACGGTCCCCTGCAAGTCTGATTCATTCTCTATTTCAAAGCCATTTCATTACCTGTGAGTCCTAATGTGGTACCAAGTAGACAATATTTTGTCATGTCTTAAAAGTCAAGCTGGCTTCCTCAAAGTAGTTTCCTCCAATAAACCAAACCCTGATCTGGGCCAATTGCTCTCCATCTATTGTATCATTTCATTCTCACATTAACCCAATAAGTAGGTCTTGTTTACAGAAGAAGCAACCAAAGCTCAGAGAAGTGAAGGCTCTTACACAGTGTCACCAGGGAATGAACGGTGGAGCTGGAATCGGAACCTAGATTTTTCTAAGTTAGAGTCAAAAATCTTGGCAACTAGGTATTCTGGGTTAATAGCCCACAATGGCTGCCAGAATATTCTATATGTATAATTTCCCCCCATTTTTTGGCTCTCCAAATAGTATTTTTGAACATGATTATTTAATGACTCTCTCTCTCTCTCTCTCTCTCTCTCTCTCTCTCACTCAGAAAATAAGAAACCAGATTAAAATTCCCATCTTGAGTTGCATTCCTAATCCCAGGAGCCCTAATCTTTATCTTCTCAGAGCAAGATGCAAGGGAGATAAATAAATAAATAAATAAATAGAAGGGGGAGCAGCATTATCTGAATGGTTCCATTTTGGGAAATTTTTTGGGTGCTCAGCTGAACAACAGCTTTTGTCTAAAACATTAAATGTGACAAGAAATTAATCCACATCATGCTCTAATTATTTTTAGAATTGTGAGAAAAATGTTAGGTTTCTCCACTATTTAATTTTGAAAAGTGTCTATGGAAATGAACTTGAATTACCTTTCATAAAGATTTTTCATTTTCTTTCCATCCTTAAATGGCATTTTTAATAGTCACTAATGTTGCTACTGCTGTCAAGTATATCAGGTAGGGTTTCTTACAAAGCCTGACTTTAAAGAACAGGTGACATGTGATGGTCTGGGCTTGTTCAAAGTATAATTTATAAAATTCATGAATCAGAATGCAGGGGTGAATGTCTCTGATGGACCAACTGTTAAACAGGAAGGAATACCACACACGGGGAGCTTCCTTGTGGGGTCTCAAAAGCAACATTAATCTCACCCTCGAAAAGTAGACTAAAATAAAGCCAGAAATAATTGAAAACTATTGATTAATTGACATGGAATTCCTTAACTGAATTATAAATATGTGAATTGGAGAAATATTTTACATCTGTGCCATTTTTATAACAAATGTTCTAGAGATTTTAAGGCCCATCTGTCTTTCCCAAAATATGTTCCTCAATTGTGGTCTCCAGTGACCTGAATTCTGAGTGCTGACATTGAACTTTGGGGAAAGGCACAGGATCCAGAAAACACAAGACAAACAAGAATGTAATCTGGGAAGGAACCAGCTTAAGATGTCTACTCTCAGAAAAGTGCGAATCACATCACTTAGAGAAAAAGTCACAAATGAACTACAAGCTTGCACCACAAGTAGAAATGCTACTGTGGGGAAAGAGCGAGGGGAAGGTAATGGGAAAGGGAGAAAACATGTGGCCTTAATGAGAGAGGGAGCCTCAGTGAGTGGTGAGTGGTAAGTGGAACCCCCAGTGCTGCGAGAAAGAAAGGGAGGAGCTCCAGAGATGAGGAAAGCCAGGAGATGCTGAATTTTATTGACTTAGCAAACAAGTGGGCCCCTCTGCTATTCAAGATTCTAAGTTCAGTGGGAGCACATGGCTGTCTGTAATCCTGAGCATCCATTCCCCTGAATGCCACCTTCAAACTCCAGGGAGACACCTGTTCGTGTGACTTGTCTGAGGTCCTCAGAACAAATGGCCACCACATCCAAATATCATGCAGGTCTATGTTCAGGTGAGAGATGGAGGGGAGGGACGGGTTCTCTCTCAGCAGACAAGGAGGATCTCGTCAGTGGAAGCGCTTAGGTAAGAGGAATGACAAATTAACTTGTTAAATTTGTCCTCTCACAAAGCTTGAATGCAATGGGTTCTTACACAACAAAGCACAATTTTCCAGCAATGACAGGTGTCCATTTTTCTCTCTTTCTCCAGTTGGAGATGCCAGAGGTACTCACACACTAACATGGCATTCACAACAGTTACACATGGTGATGCTTTTACTCTGGAATTTGTTTATATACATAGGTCTGTCTATGTGTTACAGAGTGAAGCGTGATACTGATTCTTTACATTGACAGTTAGGGGGAAATTTAATAGTAGGGCTGCAAATAGTTTTTAAAATAAAACTATATGATAAAGTTTATTTTAAACAACATTAAATAAAAATCTAGGCTTTAAATAATGTTTATTTAAAAGTTTGACAATTATAATTTATATTGTGCCTTTTAATTTTAATAAGATTTAAAATATTTTAAAAGGAAAAAATTTTATTGTAAAAAAATCATGTAAGATAAAATTTACCATCTCAACTATTTTAAGGCTACAGTAGTGTTACTTTATGCAACTTATTGTATAACATATCTTTAGAACATTTGCATTTTGTAAAACTGAATCTCTATCTATACCCACTGAACAAAAACTTCATTCTTTTTCCTCTCTTCAGCTATTAGTAACCACCATTCTACTTTCTATTAAAAGAAAAAAAATATTTGAATGTTTAAGACAATTTAATTTTTAAAATTTTAAGCTTTACTTTTATTTACATTTTATAAAAATAAATTCAAATTTTGTATGTATTTTAATACAATTGTAACTGAATATTTTAATTATTTAGATATTACTCTCAAAAGAACACAAAATATGTGAAAAAAATGTTGACTATAACATCTTAATTAGTGATTTTGTTAAGATAAAGGCCAAAAAATTATGGGAAAAGTATATGACAGTTTGAGTTATGTACATCTTCATTTTATTATTCATTCAAACATCTCCAGTTCATCAACAGAACACCCAGACATACGTGATTATTAATTGTCATTTTTGACATTTTGTCAACTTTAAGACATAAAGGCTATAATTTTACTAGTCTTTTCCAACTTTGTCTCTTTGAAATATATTTGTCAAGTAAGGAAAATAGAACTTTTTTTTAATAGTTTACTAGCTTTAAATAGTTAGGCATATGATATGTGGGCCTCTATTTGTGCTCTTGTCCTGACCCCCAAAATATGAGCTTGCCTGATTGCATTTGCATATCTAATTATCACCGTATTATCATAAATTTTAAAGGGGCAATAACTTGTTTTGTTTATCATTGTATCTCCAGTGTTTGATAAACCTGAGGTATAGTTGATCATCCTAGAACTGTGCTGAATTTCTTTTTTTAAAAATATATTTTATTGATTTTTTACAGAGAGGAAGGGAAAGGGATTGAGAGTTAGAAACATCGATGAGAGAGAAACATTGATCAGCTGCCTCCTGCACACTCACCACTGGGGATATGCCCACAACCAAGGTACATGCCTTTAACCAGAATCAAACCTGGGACCCTTGAGTCCACAGGCTGACGCTCTATCCACTGAGCCAAACCAGTCAGGGCAGAACTGTGCTGAATTTCATTGAAGTCACCTTCATTGATTACAACTAATTGAGGCATTGAGTGTGGGCCACTGGACTAAAAATTTTAGATACATACTAAGTGCTATGGACAGTAAGTCTTGCTGAATCCCAGGCTCCATTTGTAATATGGAGGTGATAATAAGACCTACCTCACAGGTTGTGTGAAGACTGGAAAAGATAATTCATGTGAAGCACTTAGCATAGGGCTGGCAGAGAGCATCCACCCAATGAACAGTGGATGGTGGTGGTAATGCATGTAGTAGTCTTTGTAATAGTAGCGGTTATAGATGTGGCTGTGGCAGTGGTTATAATAGCAGTAACAGTAACTGATATGAGTATTCAGTAACAGTGTTTATGAGCTCAGATGGTCAGGAAAAGCATCATGAAGGAAAAAGAAAGGTTTTGGAAAGGTGAGGGAACTTGAAAGAATGTGGTATTTTTAAAAAGATGTACCAAGGAGTTCATGTTGGCTAAAAAGAATTTTAAAAGGTAGAGCTGAGGAACCCATAAATCAGTAGATAGAAGCAGTTAAAACGGGACAGGGTGATATAGTTGAATGGCATAGTTCACAATGGAACTTGCTTGCAGGTAAAGAATTTGCGGTAGTTATAGTCAAGTAGCAACACAGGAAGCAAAGAGGACTGACTCTAAGCCCTTTTGCCAGCCTCGAGGCAGACTGGATAGGAAATAATTAATAGCCATGGCTTCAAAGGGCTGTAGGGGATGCAAAATCCTTGGGGAAGAGCCAAGTGTCAAATAAGGGAGAAAACTAAAGAGCACTCTGAGAAGAGTATAGAGCTGCTTTTCTGGACTATGGCAATTCTAGACAGCAAGATAGAAGAGATGAACAAAAAAGCCTCAAACAGACTGTCAAAACTCATAGGGAAGGCAGGGGAAGTTTTTGGGGAGGGGGAGCAGGAGGAAGTTTTGGGGGGTAAGAGATCAACCAAAGAACTTGTATGCATATGAGCAAAACCAATGGACACAGACAATGGGGGGATTGAAGGCTGGGGCTGGGGGGTGGGGCAGCTGGGAGGGGACATCTGGGGGGAAAGGGAGATATATGTAATACTTTCAACAATAAAGAATTTTTAAAAAAACAAGTAAGAGCTGATGGTATCAGACTGAGGACCAGGGAGTTAGGCCAGGAGC
>NW_006284238.1:1934119-1954057 GCF_000327345.1 Myotis davidii
TCAGCAGGCTGTGGAGACCTGAGTTTGTTGAGAATTCAAGCACTAAGGGGCTTACACTTGCTGCACTGCCTGATGTAAACAGGATGGTGAGGCACTGTGAGTTCATTTTTATGTTTCCTTGGGAAGGAATAATATATCATCCCAGTTCTGTCACCAAATGTGTATGAACTTGAATAAATGACTCAACTTTCTGTGTACATCTCTTCTGTTAAAATATAAACTCAATAATATTTGCCTTATCTATATATATAAAAGCCTAAGTGACCAAAAGACCAGAACAACTGGTTGCTATGATGCGCACTGACAACCAGGGGCAGACATTCAATGCAAGAGCTGCCCCCTGGTGGTCAGTGTGCTCCCACAGTGGGAGCGCTGCTCAGCTGACCGACCCAGCCTGGCAGCAGCCACTCACTCCCTCAGTAGTCCTGCAGGTTCAATCTCTGGAGAATGGGCCAGGCACCGACAGACCAGTGCTGCCAGCACAATCCTGACAATGCTACCAGCTGGAAGTTGGCGGCTGCTTCTCCTCCCTAGATGCTCCACTAGGAAGAAACGATATAAAAGCGGCTGCCAGGTGGCTCCCAACAACCAGTGCAAACATCAGTGGGATGGATCCGGATCCTGGGCTGGCAAGGGCATCCCACCACCCACCGCCCACCTGGAGGGCCGAATCTCAGCACCGCTCCTGGGGACCCCGCCCATGCACGAATTCGTGCACCAGAACTCTAGTGTATCAATAAAAATAGATAGATAAATGACAGATAGATAGATAGATAGATAGATAGGTAGGTAGATAGATAATACATGGATTTGATGGCTTGGAAAACATAAGGTATGATTTTAATACTAATATATCAAGTTAGATTGGATTTTCAGTTCAAGTATTACAAATACAATAGCATTGTAAATATGTAGACTCATGGGGCAGCAGTTTCATCTGCTTGCTGGATTTCTGTGAGACACACTGATTCAGGGCACTTGTCCTAACAATAACCTCAACCACTGGCATGTTGCAAGTCAAGCTGGATAAAGAGGCGCATGAAGAAATAAGAGAATGGATTAGGAATAAAGAAGCCAGGCCAGACAGCTGGATGGCTCTATGAAGCCAAAGAAACACTGGTGGTGAAGATCACTCCATAGACAGGCTTCCATTTCCCACAGGAGCCATGGTTCCTTAGATGCCACACAACACAATGGTCTTGAGTAGGGAACAAAGAAAAACTTAACGGGATACAAATTAAATTAGCATCATGGAAGGATCTGAGGCATATTTGGGAAAAATAGTGATATTCCTTCCCTGGCACTAGCGATATTTTTTGCTCTACAGTTTGGCGGTATAAGCTTTAGTCATACATCTCTCCAGAAAGTTGTAATTCACTGTAGCTTCTCACGTGTTAATGTATCACATTGAATGTTGACAGGCTGGGCATTTAATTATCTGAGGACTGCTGTACTTTCTTTGCTTTTGAGTAATGAACTGGATTCTGTACCAAAGTGCGAGGTGCTTACAGTTTCTCTGAGACACCAGGGACTCTTCCTTAAGTTGCACAGGGATTTAGCCAGTCACATACGCCCAAGAGGATAAGTGAAGCAATTATCTGGAGACTTCAGGAAAACCACTGACTCATCTTAATTATCTGGATATGAGTAAAATCCAATTTCAACAAACTTTAACACACTCTTCTAATTACTTTGAATATTGTTTGCAAGAAGTGAGTATCATTTGGGCATGAGATCTCAGTTATATAGGCTCTTATCCTTGTAATGGTATGTGTTATAATCAGATTTAACCTGCTGAATTATCTAGAAAAAGGCCTAAATGATCACTGCACTTTTTTGTTTGTTAAGTATATAATCCACTTTGAGTAGAGACAAGCAGAAAATGCCACTATCAGTAATGAATTTGGGTTTGCAGACAATGAACTTAGCTACCGTCAAATTATGGTTCTTGCAAAACCATTTATTCTGAATTCACTGGAATGATGGCAGCAGTGGTTTTGGGCTCCGTGTCCCAGTCAGTTTTGCATTCTAGGCTCCTTGTTTAGATCAACTTGCACACAGCATAGTTCAATTGTTCCTTCGCAATGCCGTTCCTCAGCCTGGCCCTGCATATGGGCTGGTTATATGAGCTGCTTCAGTTGCCAAGGTCATCGCTCCCAGTGCCTGGCCTTTCCTCTGGCTGTGGTCCGTACCACAGGAGGGTCTGACCTTACATTTGACCTTACATTAGCACACCATTATAAAGGCTTTAACTACTACAAGACTACAAGAAGCTGAGCTCCAGTAAGATATAGAAGAGCAACACATCAAAGTATTACCTGAAGGTCTAGCATAGTGTCGTATACACAGAGGGTGCTTGAATATTTGCTAAATAAATGAAAACATATTTATAGCATGCCCCATATTCAAACACAGCTGCCAGAGGTAGCTAAAACATTTCTTCTCACACAATTATAGTTGACCCAGCTTTTCTTTTCAACTTCAAGCCTATATTTTTTTGACTACCCAATTGATACCAGTATCTCAAGACCCCAGAGACAGCTTGAAATAAACATTCTAAAAAGCCGGTGTGGTAGGCACCCCCTAAAATGGCTCCCAGTGATCCTGCCTCCTGGTATTCATGCCCTTATGTAATGTAATCCCCTCCTCTTGAGTTAGGCCAGACCTTGTGACTCGCTTCCAACAAATAGAATATAACGAAAGTTATGAGATATTAACTATGAAGTTGATTCCCCAAAGACTGGCTCTCTCATCCTCTCTGTCTTTCTCTCAGTCTTTCTCTCTTTCTGAGCCCTTGCTTGGGGTGGGGGTGAGAAGCCAATGCCATGTTGTATGGAACCCTATGGAGGGGTCAATTGGCAACGAACTAATGTCTTGGCCGACAACCAATGTGGACCTGAGGCTGCCAACAGCCATACAAGTGAGCTTGGAATTGGGTCTTTTGAGACATTCCAACAGTCATGTGAGTGGCTGGGAAGGGGATCCTCCCTCAGGAAAGCTTTGTGATGACTGCAGTGGCTACCTTGACTGCAGGCTTGGGAGAAACCCATGGAGACTCTACCATAATAAATATTTGTTCTTTTAAGCTGCTAAATATGGGGGTAATTTGCTATGCAGCATAGATAATACAGACAATCCTATGTTATCTAGGGCATTATACCAATCTGATAAATGGTATCCTTGCTCTATACTCTACTTTTTCTAACCACAAATCCAATCATACCTATGAAAAAATATGGGTCCTTTTTTTGTTCCAAAAGAAAACTTCTAAAACCCAGCACAGAACCTCCTAGGTCCTTTTGAATCTGGCACTTACCTTTTCAAACTATTTTCTATCAGTGCTCCCACTCTTACAAGTCTCTATTCCAACTACACCAGATTACTAGGATTTCCCAAAACAGATTTCCTCTGTTTTGTCCTGGCTATACTCTCTGCTGAAAATGCTCTCTCCACTTCACCCCTTACCCTTCTGGAGAACTGTTACCTAACTTTCAGGCCCCAGCCCCCAACATTCTTCTGTAAAGTCTTCTGAGACAGGCACAGGGAGACACTCTCTTCCGTGCGCCCAGCGCTCTCCGCTCACCTACATTATTCTTTCTCTGACTAGACTGCAGGGAGAAAACTTGATTCCTAGAGTATGATCATTAAAAGCACAAAATTGAGAGCCAAAATGACTGAGTGCAGTCTTGACCCTACCTACTTAGCTGCGTGCCTTAAACACATTTTTTAACCTAAGTCTTTACTTCCTAATCAATAAGATAAGGATACTAATACACCCTACTCTTGGGTTGTTTTATAGTTGAAAAGGATACATGGAAAGTGTTCAGCATATTGCTTGGTGGTACTAAGAGTTCGATACATGTTATTATTTGTATATCTAACATAACCACAGAGACTAGCACAGAGCAAAATTTCAATTAGTGTTTCATGATTCTCTGATAATTCTTTGCATTTCCATTGGAAAACAAAGGTAGGATAAGTGTAACTGTTACTTAAAATGGTAGAATTTCAGGAATCATGGACACCTGTTTTGTCTCCTCCCAAGGTTGGTCCTGGGTGTTAATATGAAAACAGTGAATAAATTAGCAAGTAGGAGAGAGAACAGGACTCATTTATTCATTGGAAACTATTTGTCAAGAGTCTAGAAATGAGAAGATTTCACCATTAATGTGATAAAGTGATTGTAGTCTTGAGGATGAAAAAAACCATTTCCATTTTTTTTTAAAGAATTGCCAAGGAATCAATTTGAGGTGTCTGTCATCTTTGACAAGTTCTTTCAAGCAACAGGCTGCAGCAGAAGGGGCATAGTCTGAGGAGTCTGAGGAATAGGATTCTAAACTCTACTCTTCATGCACTGGGGTGTCTTAGGGTAGGACACACTGATGCCATCTGTAAATGGGGGATAGTAACACCCATCCTCCCTAATGTTCAGCACGGTCAGAAGGAGCAAATGGGCTCATGTAGGTGAAGACAATATTTGAAAGTTTAAGAAAACAGAAATGCATAATGTGTATATTTTTTGGGTTCCCTATTTAAATAAGAAATAGTCAAGCACGTGTACAGACAGCTATGGAAGACATAATTGATTCTGCTTATGTAAATGTGGTGTTTTTCTTATGTGCTTTCCAAAAAACTCAAAAGGAAGTCATAAGACTAAAAGTCATTTTAAGGAACATTTTTTTTAATTGGAGTAAAAGTGATATTTCTTTTTTGGAACTAACAGAACACGACTTTTAAAAAGAGAGAAAGAAACCCCGAGGGACCCAATATTTAACACAAAGGAACTAAACGTTAGGAGTCAGGAGCTAGCTTTTTACTCAGTGCTGGAGTTCTGGCAGATGTCACTGGGCCAGGTAGCTCACCTTGTAAATACCGGTAGGCAGTGATGGCAAACCTTTTGAGCTCAGCATGTCAGAATTTTGAAAAACCCTAACTTAACTCTGGTGTCGTGTCACATATAGAAATTTTTTGATATTTGCAACCATAGTAAAACAAAGATTTATATTTTTGATATTTATTTTATATATTTAAATGCCATTTAACAAAGAAAAATCATCCAAAAAAATGAGTTCGCGTGTCACCTCTGACACGCGTGTCATAGGTTTGCCATCACTGCCGGTAGGTCTCTGGATTCCCACAGGGTCTATTTGGTATCTGCCCAGTGTCCCTTAACTTGTCTTCAAAGGGGCAACCCATCTGATCTTCATCAAACCACTTTGTAAGTAGATCTTTGAAAAAAATTAAATTCACAAGACAATGCTAGGCACACCAGGTAAACCTGATTATCCTTCAAGGGTGACTCGTTGCAACAGAAAAGAATAATGAAAGATAATGGCAGACAACCAAAATGGACTGCATATTAAGCGGGATGTTCCAATCCCAGAGGTTTCTTCCTTGATTATCTCTCAGAGATAAAACTCACTCTTCACATTTGAGACAAAAGTAAACAGAACTTTGCAATGCTAAGAACCCCTGTGGAAATAAGGCAAAACAGGGTGAAGGCCCTCAGACCAATGAGAAAAACCAGTCTGACGGAAAATAGACAAACTTGTGTACTGTGAGGCACAAGAGCTGAGGGCTGATCCCAAAGGGGTCACTGAGTTCCCGTCAGTTCCCTTAATCTGTTCAATTACACAACAGCATCCCAAAGGGAACCTTTTTGTGTTTTTAAACCAAACATCACTTTAAATTAACTTACTTGCCATTGTGTTTTAAATTCCAATTTCTTACTCTTCATTCTTTCTTCTATACTAAATTATTAAAATCACCAACTGCTCTACGATCAAAAATATTTCAGAAAGCAGTGATGCCAAGATGGATTGACTAAAGTGAAATCAGACAGAAGGAAAGATATTTTGAACATTTCCACGCTTGGTGCATTGTATAAGAATATGGCAACAAGTAGTTAAAATTGACTACTTGCCTTTTCCCCACAAAACCAACACTAAGCTCCATTACAGCCTAATTCCTACCTGGAAGGCATCTAAGTGAAATGAAACATGCTAATATATCTATAAATAGACTGACTTTTTTCTCACTTATATCTTGTTCCATTTTTTATATTTATAAGTTATGGTAAGATGATAGCATAAGTAAAATTAGATTTTAATTGGGAAAGCCAAATTAGAAAGTCAGAATAAAAAGAAAAAGTAGATTAACTTTTACAATTAGAGAAAGGAAGAGGGGCTTAATTTTTTATAAAGAACAGATTTATGTACTAAAAATATTACATAAATAGACCTGTATGTGTAGCCAGCATTGAAATTCTGACCTGTATACTTTTCATTTACCGTCATCTATCTATCTACATCCACACAAATAAACCTCACAGAAGCAGAATTGTACTCCATCTGCCTTTGTGTGTGCGTACACACACACACACACAAGCACACACACATACACACACACACACACAAGCACACACACATAGACACACACACAAGCACACACACATACACACACATACACACACAAGCACACACATACACACATATACACACAAAGCGCACACACATACACACACACACATACACACATACATACACACACGCACACCTCCCCCCTGGCCTTGTTGCCTTCTGATGGGTGATCTGAGAGGGCTTGCTCCAGGACAAGCGTTTTTACTCAACTGCCGTCAACTCTTGGCCCTGCCCTTCACTTGACTATGCGGATGCACGCGCCATCTCATTCCATTCAGTTCAACAGCTGGTTTCAACCAACACTTACTGAATTTTCCCTGAGCCAAGCATTGTGCCACACACTAGAGCAAAACTGGCCCCTATTCTCAACAAATGCATGTACTAGTGAATCCTTTAAAGTTGCTTCATACAAGGGCCTTGTATTCCCAGTAGCACCAAGCAGAATATTTGTTAAATATTTCTTTTTTGTCTAAAGAGAAAAGAAAGGGGGGGTGGTTATGTTTAATTGGAAATCAGTCCACATCTTTTTTCTCTATGAAAAAAAAATGTTCATAATGGTGGTGGTGGTTACATGCCTGGACATACAAAAGCTTATTTAACTCCCAATGTCTTTTAAATTCCCTAAGATGGCAAAGAAAAGTCAATTAAAAGAAACTGCACTGTTGTAAATGTATGCCATTTCAAATATGAATTTCATATTTTTAAAAATTGGTACTAACTTTCAGAGTATAGAAAACAGATATTGTTTGACCCCATGATATCAGAGGCTTCTTGATCTCAGTTTTTATAGGTTAGGAAACCAGGCTCGTTGAGGTCCAGCCGCTCACTGGGAATCACCTGGTTAGGAAGTGGTGGTTCCAGGACCAGATCCTTCTGACGCAAGAGCCCATTCTTATTTCTACCTGGGACTGTCTCAAGGCACCTCTGGGCTAATACAAGATATTGCATCAAAGCATGGAATTTTATTTAAAACTAGAAATAAAATTTTCACTTAGAAATTCCCAGCGTCCCTGGCAAATTTGATTTCTTCCTTGTGACTTCAAAGTGTAAGCACCTTGGAGAAAGACAAATTTATCCTGAAGCAGTTTTTCTGGAAGTGGGTAAGCAGCTGGTTAACCATAGAGTACTAGGTATATAGCTTTACTAGTTCTTGGTTTCATTTCTAGATAATGATAATCTTTTAAAAATTTCCCTTCAATATACAGATTTGGAAATCAACATACTGATAAAGCAGAAAAGAGAGGAAGGAGCTGCTACTAAAATAAAAGGAAATGTTTGTAAAGACTGGTCTTGTTAGGTTTGGACATGAGTTGTCTAAATTTTGGTTTGCTTCTTAAATGAAAGAGTAAAAAAAATCTTACGATAGTTATTAAGGCATTAGTTGTGCAAGGATGACATATTTTATCAAACTTTTTATGCAAAAGACTAGATCTTCAAGAAAATTAGATTTAAGTAGATTTTTTTTTCTTTGCTAGGGTATCAAAAAGTCACCAAAAATGAGTGACCACTCGTAAAAACTGATTTTTAAATGAAAACATTTGAATTCCAGTCCCGTGCTGAAGATAAAGAAACAAAGGCAGTTAGAACACAAACGGCTAACCTGAGTATCAGAAGGAAATCTGTTGTGAGCAATGCAGCATCTCCTGATGTTTCTAAGCTCACAATGCATCCTCTGTTTGAAGGCTTCGTCTTGCCCCCTCTGCCCAACTCCATCCCACTTAGAATACACACACAGTTTATTACTGCACCAAGCAATGGTAACATATTACTTTTACTTTGCGAGTAGAATATTGCACTTTCCCACATGGAGCTGAGCTGCAAGCTTTTGTTAGCTCCCGTGGGAAATTTGTGGTGGTGTGAAGTGAACTCCTGTCACCACTCAATGGATTGCAAAAATAGCGTAGCACTTGCTAAAGACCTGGATCATATCATGAAAGATTGCACTGATCAAATCAATATCTTCAACAAGATTTGTTGTACCAGCCTTGTTTCAATGTGTGAAATAGATATAGTATGTTTAAGGACATATAGTGGGCTATCCCCTTCCATTGTATTCCTGCTAGCTAATCCTTTGGCATGGATTTTTATAAATGTAAAAATCACAAGGTAAGTTTACCCAGACACCTAGGTTGGCACTTTGTGAGCACTAAGCTGACCACACTGGATGTTATTATGTGAAGAGGATATTGTAGAGTCCCACAGACCCAAATTCAAAGCCAGGCTCTGTTGCTAAGCAGACATGTGATCTTGGACAAGCTACCTAACCCTCTTAGCCTTGATTTCTTTCTATGCAAAATGGAAGCAATAATGTGTGCATCACAGGTTGAGAAGGACCAGACACAGAGCAGGCACCCCCTCTATATCAATTTACTCTCTTTTCTCCCCCTCCTTTCTATTTCATGATCCACCTACTTCTCATCTCTATATTAGCCCCTTCCTGGGTACATGTGTACATTTATAGGTGTTTGTGCATATATGTGGATTTATGTCTTTCTATGCATACCATTAAATATTAAGCCTAAGAGTGGTTTTCCCTGCACTACATCTAGGAATTTCAAAATAGCTTCCCTTTTAACATTATTTAACAAAGGTCGTTTAAATTATTTAATACCTATTTTTATCTCCATCTAGTGCAATCAATAAAAAGAAATATGCCTTTTAAAATGTATTCCTGACTCCAAAATACGTAAAAAGGAACTTGTGATTACAAAGGAAAGTCAAAATGAGTTCCATTTACTTGAAGGTTATCTGACAATACGTGGAAAGAATAAGCATATAAAAAATAGAGCATCTATTACAAATTCTAACATTTTGAAATAAATATTGAATTGTAAGCAGAAAAAATTTTAAAATACTCAGAAGGAATTTCAGAGGGGAAAAAAGAGCAAAATTTAACTGAGGGCCACACTCTCCATTTGCATGTGAATTCTGTTTGCCCTCAGGATGTACCTGGAAGAAGGGGGGGGGGAGGGGTGGCGCGGGAGGCTGAGAACCAGGCAGGTCCTGCTAGAAGGAGTCCTGGGATTCATCGCTGTCTTGGTAATATGGCTTTAGAACACGACTGCAGTCCTTAAGCCCGGATGTTAGAGCACAACCATTTGAAAAAGTAGGAACAAAGCAGCCACATTTGAAAAACTGGTGCCAACATCCAGAGAGTTTGCCCAGAACCTTCATCCTGATACACAGCTCCACTTCACCCCTCAGCAAGCAGGCACTGCCTTAGGAGCTGCATCGCAGAGACCCTTTGAAGAGAGATTTTTGTTTATTAAGCTACTAAAGGCCCAATGCACAAAATTCGTGCAAGAGTAGGCCTTCCTTCCTCCAGCTGTTGACACTGGCTTCCCTCTGGCACCCAGGACCCGGGCTTCCCTTGCAGCCCCGCTTTGTCCGGAAGGTCGTCAGGAAGGACGTCCGGTCTAATCAGCATATTACACTTTTATTATTATAGATTTTGTCCTTCTGGCAGAACAATAATTTGAAATATTAATCAATGTGTTTTATACCCATTCAAGCAGCTGAACCACTTTAGCATCATCGCTCCAAGGGAAGGATGTTATACAGGGTAGAAACCAAAATTGCATTCCTGGCTTTTGTCATCCAAAAGCCTGGGCCCTTGAGTGTCCTAAGGAGAGGAATTGACAAAAAGAACGTTGTGGATTCGAGAGGGAAAATGTAGAAATGTATTCCTCTCCACCCTTAACTAGACTAGAAAAATTCCCCAGGTTGGAGAAGATGGAATAGAGATGGGAGGAATCTGTAAGATTATAGATGGCGGTGCTCCTGGAAGAAGGGCCTTTGGCTCTGTCTCCCAGGCTAAGCAGGAATCCCAAGGTGCTTTGCAACATCTGAGACCAGAGGGCAGCTGTTCCGTTTCCCCAGGATGTGACATGGCTGTGCAGGGAGTCCAGGTAGGCAGAGCAGGACCCACGAGTGTCTTTCAGCAATGTTCATGCCTCAGCATGGCACATGGCATGAAAAGAACATGGCACCAAGACGTGGAGAGAGATTAGACCTCAGGGGCCAGTGAACAGGTGTGAAGGACTGAAGACAGGGGCAGAGGGCGGGCAGACTCTTTTGCAGAAACCCGAGTGGCAGACACTCCAAGGACCAAAGCTCTCAGACATCCCACCCTCTTTCCCGGCTCCCTGTACCTTCTGCAGATCATAGATGCCATCCCAGCGAGAAAGCAAGCCACAGCCTTAGACCAATGGAGGGTACATTTCAAAGCTGAATGAAAAGCTCAGAGATGACACTAGAGAGGCTGCCAGAGAGAGATTACCAGGTGGGAGAAGGAGTAGCTGGGACCTGGATGGGGTAGGAATGTCTCCTCTGGCGGAAGTACTTACTGCCTCTTCTCTCTCTTCCTGAGTCCCATTTTCAGTTCTGTTTCAGTTTTGAAGCTGAGAGGGGGAAAGCATGTCAGAGGGAATTGGGGCCTTTAGTTCTGTGCACTGCAGCCAGTTCTTGAAGTAACTGGGCCGAGGTGTTTAAAATGAAGTGCAGTTCTCAGCTCGCGGCGGCTCACACTCAGCAACTTCAGGAAGCTCACGCGCCTTTCACATTTGTTCCTTACACCTGAGGGTGAAGCTCTGGGTTTTCTTTTTTCAGCTGTTCAAATGCAGTGTTTGGAGACAGGCACAAGGTTTCCATTCCAAAGCAGTAGCAGTGGAGAAAGGAGCCTGGGGCACGGCGAGGCTTTCTGGCCGGGTCTCAAGCCATGTCAGGTGCCCCAGAAGGCAGCCTCCGAGGGGCTGTGGGCTCAGACCTTCTGTCCGACTGGAGCCAGACAGAGCCCGAGTCCAAAGGGGGGACTGTTTGCTCCTTCAGACATTGAACAGCTGAGCTGAAAAGACTCCATGTCACTGAGTCTGAATAAAGCAGGCTTTATTTTACAATATGGCATGGGTGTCGGCAACTGATTCCAAAGATAGATGACAGATGAGCCACCGATATCCCAAGAAGGAAAACAGGACTGACTGAATTTTAAGCAAAAACCTTGGAACCACAAAAACAAATACGTTAAGAGCTGGCCAGGGGCAAGTCAATAAATAAAAAGGGATAGACGCACGCCCTGGAGTGGCTGCCAGAGGTTAAGCTTGATTACTGTGCATGTGATCTAAGGGAATTTGCATGTAATGCACTTCATATTTTCGCTTCTAACCCACGCCATCTCTGGCCTGCAGAGGAGTGCTCTGATCCCGGACGCACCTTGCCAGGCTTGGCTGGTAAGGGAAGTGCGACAGCCTCCCTGTCATTTGTGGTCACTATGAAATGACTTGCATTGTCTGGGGAGTCCTCTCAGAACGTGGGAAGGAAGATGACAAGAGCATCTCCTTGGCTTTGCTTGTCCTCTTATGCCTGAAAGTGGGGCATTAGGAGGTGCAGATCTACCCAGTAATATTTCAGGGACACCTGGCGGCTCCTACGCCTGCTTCCTTCAATTACTCCCAGATGCTCAAAATTCTTTTAAATAAATACAGTCTTTCTTTCCACTGTTAGATAGAAGGAATTTCATATTAAGGTGTAAGTGACTGATATCAGATTCTTTCCCCAGGAAGGGTTTTGATAATAGAAAAATAAGAGGGAATGTGAGTTATTATTGACAGCTGATGGAGTGCCTTGGGGGAGAGACGGGATACTGTGTTGGGGGGAAAGATAAAAAACGGGAAGAGTAAGGTTGCGGAAAGTTGATCACTTCATAATTTTTCAGAGGACCAGTCTTAGCTAAAAGTAATGAAATGGCTTTGCTGAGCCAGGTGGAGGTGTCATTTAGAATAATCTACCAGTTGAGAGATTTAATATGTACTATATTATTAACAACAATGTAGGTAGAACTCCCACAAAAACACCCTACTAACAGTTGGCCTTCTCCAGGTCTGATTTTGGGGATTATTCAGCCTTTGAGTATATCATAGTCCAATATCTGTCTAGCACAGCTCACTGCTGAGCCTGGAGGACAGTGGCAGGAAACCACCAGAATCCCCTTGGACCTTTTTCAAATGAAGGATTCAAAATGTTCTTGATAAAAAAGCATTTTCATCATAAACATCCCAACCCTTCCAAAGGTGTGTGATCAATTAAACATGGACTTAAACAAGCTAATTTTACATTTCATCTGGAAAAAAAATTAACAATCAAAATAACCTGAAAATTTCCAATCAAAATTAATAATCAAAATAACCAAGTCTATTATATATTAGAATGTAATCTAAAGCCTCAATATTTAAACAGTGTGGTGGTGCCACATAAACAGACAGACCTTTGGAAAAGAATAAATATTACAAAAGAATAAAATACATATGGAATTCAGTAGTTGATAAAGATGGACTTTTCATATAGAGTGTGGGAACAAGTGAGTATCGTGGGCTAAATGATAAAATTGGATATAATACACCAGATTAATCATTTAAATGTGAAAAATGAAACCCCAAAAGTACTAGAAGAAAACACTGGAGAATTCTTTTATAATCTTGGTATAGAAAAGGCCTTTTTAACTGTGCCTAAAAATTCAGAATCCATAAAGGAAGAGAAATTCAGTGACACTTTAAAAAACAAAATCTTATCCATGCAAAATCCATATAAAAGAATTCAAAGGGAAAAATAATTATAACTCATATATAGACAAAGTGCTAGAAAAGAGGAAAAGACTATAATCCAAAGTAAAAATGATATGAGCAGATTATAGAAAAAGAAACATATATATATAAAATCAAGATTACCACTATCACCCATAA
Source organism: Myotis davidii (assembly GCF_000327345.1). Lineage (NCBI taxonomy): Eukaryota > Metazoa > Chordata > Mammalia > Chiroptera > Vespertilionidae > Myotis > Myotis davidii. The sequence goes on from NW_006284238.1 coordinate 1,947,273, forward strand.
GAGAAAAGCAAGCTAAAGCCAGACATATTCTCCTTATGAGACTGACAATAATCTGCAGGTTGGACACCACACTCTGTTGGTGAGGCTGGGAAAGAGGAGCTCTAACTCATTGGTGGTCAGGGTACAAAATGGTAAACCCTGAAGGTAGGCAAATTGACAGTACTCTTCAAAATAACAGTGCATCTGCCAGACTTCCACTTTCAGCCATGATAATGTAATACAAACTAAATGTACTCTCTCACTTTAAACAACAACAACAAAGGAAGAAATCCTTGAAGCAAAAAGAAGCACAGTACAGTTGTAATAGTTAATTTTATGTGTCAACCTGACTAGGCCACAGCATGCCCAGATAGTTGACCAACCATTTTGGATGTGATAGGATTTCTGGATGAGATTGACATTTGAATCAGTTGAGTGAATAAAGCAGATTGCTCTCCCTAGAGTGGGTGGGCTTAATCCAGTGATGGCGAACCTTCTGAGTGTCAGCATTTTGAAAAACCCTAACTTAACTCTGGTGCCGTGTCACATATAGAAATTTTTTGATCTTTGCAACCATAGTAAAACAAAGATTTATATTTTTGATATTTATTTTACATATTTAAATGCCATTTAACAAAGAAAAATCAACCAAAAAAATGAGTTCGCGTGTCAGAGGTTGGCCATCACTGGCCTAATCCAATCAGTTGAAGTCCTGACTAGAACAAAAAGGCTCCCCTGAGTAAGACAGAACACTGCCTTCTTGACTGACTTCGATATGGGTGTGTGTGTGTGTGTGTGTGTGTGGTGGGGTTGGGGGAGGAGGGGCGCCCGTCCAGGAGTCCCAGTAAGAATGAGAACCCTAAGGTGAGTCTATGATTGCCATTACCTACTGCCTGGTGACAGTTTCCAGGATACAGCCCAGAGAAGGAGGGCCCAAAGAGTGTGCAGCCTTGCTAAATAGAGGAGACAGAGTTTAGAATTCAGAGAGGCCAGGATAGTTAGACTTCCCAGGGCAAAGTGCCAGGGAGGTTGGAGCTCTCAGAGAGAAAGATTCAGAGACTGTAGTGGCCCCTTGAATCTTCATCCAAGGACTCTCTTGATCCATGAGTTGGTCTCAGTTCTAGGTGACTCTCATGGTAGGAGGATCTTGCAGGTTTTGGTTCTTGACTTTAAAGATATATTTTCCACATAACAGGGTCTCTAAGCCGCAACCCACTACTTCATATGACTTGAGAAACAATGGTCTACTCTTAAGGAAAACTTGAGTGTGTTGCACTCAACGGAAGACATGTGTTTGTTCCGAGTGTCCTTCTAAGAGAATTTCAGAGGCTGTTTTGTCTACCTGCTATTTTTACCTGGTGTACACTTCATCTCTGTGCAAAATGCACATCAGATAAAATGGTAAGAGCACTAAAATTTTGAGTCAGCCTTTAGTATGTCACATAACCTCTCTGGGTTTGTTCTCATCTTTATAAAAGGAAGTAGCTCAATTGTGTGATCTCTAAAGACCCTTGAGTTTTAGAATTCTATGAAAATTTCTGCTAATACATCACAATTTAAAAGAATTTATAGCACTCAGAGATACGGCATAATTGCAGTGGTTATAAAATATAGAGTTATGCTACTTAATTTTACAATGAGATTTAATTAATTCTCCTTTCCCACTGTCAAAAGCCCCAGTGGGATAATTGTCTTTGCAAGACGTGCAGAGCTTTGGTACCGTGATTGGACACTATGGACCCCAATTTGCTCTCATAGCAGCAGGGGGAAAAAACCTTGGAAAGCAGCAATACTTTATTCACTAGAGAAAAGAACAGTTAAGCAGTTATGTGCTACTTAACAATGGGAATTCCTTCCAAGAAATGTGTCATTAGGTGACTTTGTTGTGTGAACCTCATAGAGTGCACTTACACAAACCTAGGTGCTATAGCCTACTCTTTTAATTGTATGTGCTATATATTTTCATACGACTGGCAGCACAGTAGATTTGTTTACACCAGCATCAGCACAAACATGTTAGTAATGCATTGCACTATGACATTAAGGCTGGTATGATCGCTAGGTGACAGGGATTTTTCAGCTCCAATATATCTTATGGGACCACCGTCACAGAGGCAGTCTGTAGTTGACTGAAAGGTTGTATGTGGCACATGACTGTAGTTGCCATGGAAAAGCCACCTCCATCCTCCTTGTCACAGCCTCAGATGCCCTCCCAGAAGAGCTGTGGCACCAGGTGCCAGCTAAATGCCATGGGAAGGATTTAGCCCAATGGATAGATTTTTGTTCCTTCGGCTGCCTCAAGCAGGTGGCTCCATCTGAAGCAAATGTTACAAATTAGACTTTTTCATATAGCCTTGTTGAAATAACCAGAACCCCTAGGCCCCCCAAGCCACCGGGGAATGTCTGACTTAACCACAGTTTTACTCATCTCTCAGCTGCAGCCAGTCTTCAAACATAAACCTGAGTTGTCGGGGGCACTGAGGGGATCTGTGACCCTCCCCGAAGGGAGTTTGCTCTCAAACCAAGGAATGTGTTATATGAAAAAATAAGTGCTTTTTTTCTTAACCATCTGTGAGTGAAAAACATTCTTCATAAGTTTAACTGTTTCAAATTGCCATATGTCACACACACACACACACACACACACACACACACACACACACACCTGTTTTGGTGCTGGGATCAAGTTGGTACTATAGACGTTGGACTCTACTTGCAACCTTCTGCTTTTTCTTTCAAGGAGACTATAGGTAAAAAGCTTCCAGGTTTGGGCCTACCCTGAAACAGAGCAATTTTAATCTCAGTGGGGGTGCTGTGGCTGACTTTTCTGGAATTTCAACCATCTGCTGCAATTCTTCCTCTCCCCTTTCAACCATCCACTTAAACTGCCCCCATGCTGCCACAGAATCATAAACATCTGAGGCCTCAAACCATGGCAAAATAGGGCAACTTTATGTAGTTGTATTTTATGAGAGGGATGGATGGTAGAGAGAAAGGGGAAAAGGAAGAAACTAAAAAAACCTTCTGAAGTCAATTGTCCTTCATTAACTTGGAATAAGACAACTGAGTGGCTTCTCTCAAAGACTTTTTATCTGGTTGTTTGCTTGAATTATTTTTTCTGGAAAAAAACTAATAAATCAGGGCTTTTATTGTCTAAAGTTCATCATTCATCTTTCAAAACCACTAGAAGATGAAGGAAAAATCCTTAACAGTACCTACAGCCAGAGCTCTTCTGGTCTAATCCTACCAAGGTGACTAAGGAATTGTCATGAGTGCAGTGCTAACCCCTGGAAGTCATTATTTTCTAAATCTGAAAGGAAAACCTCTTATGGAGGACCTTTAAATTGACTCACAGGTATTGCTAAACAAACCCTCTTACAGCAAGCGCTGAGTACTGCTGTTCGCCTCCCCATACCAAGCCCCTTCCGGACTTGTAGGCACACATTTCTCTGCCTCAGAGGGTTGAGAGTGATTCCATTCCTCCTGGATTGGGTTCTCATTTAGTCATGACAATGGGATCCCATTCTAGACAAAGAGATCTAAGAGACTTGAGACTTTTGGGAGAAGAAACTGTTATGGAAGAGATAGCCTATGTTCACTAATACCTAATTCTCCTTTCCTTCCCGAACATGGCAAATTGTGTCTTCCTTTCTCCCTTGAAGTGAGGCAAAGCCATGCAGAGTTCTGGGCAGTGAAATCTAAGAAGAAGTGACATGTGTCACTGTAGACCAAAAGATTTAACCACGGAGCAAGACTTTCCAGCCTTCTCTTTCCTCACCACCACAAAATCTGAAGTTCTTTTTAAGGTGAGCGCCTTAATCAGCCTGCATCCATAAGGTGAGTCAGCAATTCTGCTCAAGACAGGGAGCATGAGCAAGCAATGTACATGTATTGTTTTAAGCAATGAAGATTTGGGGGTTTATTTGTTACTACAGCATAATCTACTTTATCGTGACTAATACAGCTTTTCTTGCTTTTGAGAAATAGACATAAGATACAAGAATGAATAGCCCTGGAGACTATTCTGTTAGAATATGACTCTTGGGATTGTTGCTGCCATCATGCAACTGTGAGGGGACAGACTGCAAATCCACTCAGGGCAGAAGAGGAGCCAACACATTAAAACCTAAAGACACTAGGCCCTGGATAATATCATTAAATTACAAAATGAAACCTGTAAGAGTCTATCATCAACTTCTTATGTGAGACAATAAACATCACATTGCCATGCCCCTTTCAGACATATGTTCTCTTATTTGCAGCCAAAAGCATCCTCACTGGTACACCACAGAAGAGGTTATCTGTCTCTCTCCTTCCTTCTGTATCTTTCTTTGTCTCCATCTATCCATACACCCACCCATCCCATCCACCCACCCACCCATCAATCCATCCATCCATCCATCCACCCACCCATGTGACAACAAAATATAACCCTTACTTTCCAGGCCATGCCAGCCCTGGGAAACCAAACCAAACAAACAAAACGACCCCCAGAATTTTAACTAAACCTGTGCACAGATTTCCTGGGCTCCATCAAATCCCCTCATTAGTGACCCACTTCAGGAGGCCACAGACTCTTTTTAGGTAGTGCTGGAAAGCTGAGGGTCATGTGTGCTGCAAGGCCTCTTCGTTGGATACTTTTAGTTTTTTTACTTAGTCCTTCTACAAATATGTTTCCATGTATAGGCTCTATGCTGGGCCCTGCAGTGACCACAGGGAATTACCCATAGTCACTGCCATGAAAAAGAGACAGGGCAGTTGGGCAGGGAGATGAGACAGACAAATTAACAGGCCACATGAATACAGAACCTGCCACTGTGGTCAACTGCAGATCCCCTGCAGCTTCTCTTCACATTCTCTTTGGACACCATTCTGCCCACCACATCTGTGTCCAATGCAGGTCACCCATGTCAGCAGGCTCTGCCTGTTCCATATGCTCCACACCTTCTCAGCCAAGGAGCTGTCAGGCTCTGAAAGTGGCTTTGCTCTGACTGCTGCCCAGAGGCGGGTTAGAGCTTCTCTTTAACTCTCAATTTGCCGCCTTGCAGCCCCGCTTTGATTGCTTCAGGACAGACCTTACCTGCAGGTGGCTTCCTAAGCACCCATCGCCGGACTGAAAGGCAATCTTCAGCTCTGTTTCTTGATGCCTGGCTCCGGGACCCAAGATCCTTTCAAAGCTTGAAACGGAAGGAACCCGCCCAGAAGCAGATGCTTAGATGGTGTTTCTGGTACAAGATGATTTTTAGGGAAGAATGGCTATGAATGGAAGGCAGAAAATGCAGGATTAGAGGAAGAAGTGAAACTATGATGCAAGAACAACCAACCTCAGCCCGGTGTATTGTCCATCAGAGAATACACTCTGTTGGGCTGAAATGACCAGGCCTTCATACTGCTCTGTCTCCATCAATCATCACATGAGAGCGGCCCCAGGAACAGGGTGACCCTGAGCAAGGCATCCTCTGCCGCTGAGACAGACCACGACAAAGCTGGCAGCAGGAGCTGTGTGTCCACTGTGCTCCCCTCAGCTGGGCGGCAATCCTTCCCTGGGGGGCCGGGAGGCACATCACACTGTTCACTAAGGTCCACCCTTTGGGAGGCTTGGATCCACTTCTCCATATATGTCTAGGGGGCCGGTCCTCCAGGGTTCCATGGGCCTCTTTGAGAAAGGGGAAATCAGTGGACAATTCTAGATCCCAGATGAATCACACCCATCATGTGATGGATTCTTGCTGGGCCTACCCAACCTTCTGAAGTGGTGGGTCTGACAGGACCCAAACCTGTACAGGCTGCCTGGTTATTTCGTGTCCTGTGCTCAGGGTGAACAGCTGCCCAGTTTGCACAGGACTGTGAGATAATAAACTTCACATTGCCATGCCCATGATGAGGGACTTTCAGTGCCCAAACTGGAAAGCTGGACAAGTCTTGGGCAAACCGGGATGTGTTGGTCATCCTACCCATGGTCAGACCTTCTGTCCCTAGGAGGGCCTCGTTAGTGTGCTAGGAGTTGTATTTCCAAAGGTGCGTAATTCTCCACTAACGGTGACATGGCTTTGTGCCCGAACCCCAGGAGGCTGCATTGTTGTTCTCCCACTGGGATGTGCCATACAGTTTTTGAGGGATCCACCCGGATATTCTTATTCCACGTGTCAAGGTCCCAGGTTTCACAGCCGGGGCCCTGACCTTGGGTTGACAGACCTGTCTCCTTGGTTGAGCCGCTCTGACTTGAAGTCCTGGGCCTGGTCCTCCGCTGGCTGCGCTCTCCAGCTGGAGATGATGAGAGCTTCACTGCCTGCAGCAAAGAGGCTTCCATCCCCGACTTGACCTTCAGTCGCTTATGACTCCTCTCAGCTGTTCACAATCTTTCTCTGAAGTATCAACAACACTCAGCAATAAGTTCCAGGTGCCTTATAGATTGCTCTCACTAGTACATTCCCAGCTACGAGTGCACCACCCCGATCACCACTGAGGAAAATTCTCACTATTGGACCACCACCTGGTGCCACAAAACAAGGCCCCAATAATCAGCCAGGCCGTGAGGGGTGCGGCTTTCAAACCCCATCTTATTACCCCCAGCTTTCTCAGAGTCTTCTCAGTCCCAGGTGCTGCAAGGTGCTTCAGAGGCAGTCGCTGAACACTGTGGGGAGCAAGGTATGAGTCAGGGGTTAATGCCTAGACATGGAAGGGGAAGAGACAGAATGGGTCCGAGGAAGAAGTTGACCTGTGCTGCCGGCCTGACAAGGCTTCAGCTAACCTGGTGAGGTCTCCGGAACGTGGAGTCCGTGGAGCCCAGGGCAGGCTGCCCGGAA
>NW_006284238.1:1954069-1967450 GCF_000327345.1 Myotis davidii
CCAGAGCCCACACCGCCACACCCGGCCCGCAGCGCACGTGCGCCCCGCCCCTGGGGCACCGCAGCCACCCTGCTGCACGCTGAGCCCTTTGTCTTCCCGTTCGAGAAGGAGCGAAGGTGGCGGGAGGACCAAAGAATAATTGTGGGTCTATTAGGAAATAAAAAGAAAAAGCACTGCAACGATCCGAGGAAGAGAAACATGAAGGTGTGTCCCTCTCCAGATATCCTCGTCCATTGTCTCTTCTTCTCCACCTTTCCTAGCCCACAGCCCAGACTGAAAGCATCTGGGCTGGGAATTTTTTTTTTAATTTCCTGGAAAAGAATCAGACATCTCTGGATGGACCTTTCTTCAGATTCCTGCCAGAAGCGTCCAATCAAACGAAATTCGCTCTGCTTTGTACTTGGAAATCCAAACAGGAAAAGAGAAATGTCTTATCTTGTTCCATAAAAGCCAGTTCTAGAAATCCCACCACCGGTCCCATTTCCCACTCTCTCCCCAATCATCTCAGGGTTTGCCACACTGGCCTTCCTGCAGAGAACGGACAGAGGGTGTCTGCCCTTCAGTATGACCAGCCACGCGAAGGTAGTGTGGCCACTTTCTATAGGTCTACAGCACTGAGTGCTTAAAAAGTCACGAGCAATTTAAAGTGCAAGTATTACTCTGAAAATGCTCCCTAATTAATAAATGTTCTACATTTTTATGTGGGAATGTTTAATATTTAATTTTTCAATAATTTTCTCATTTATAATTTATTAAATTTATTTTGTGGCTTGTATTTATTAAAAATTGATATTCCTATTTCTTTTACTCTGATGTTAGATTATTTTTATGCAAAATGAAAAAAAAATTGATGCTTTTAAGTCCTAGGACTCTTTTTTAAAGCCTGTCGGTTGCAGCGTATTAAGGCTCCAATGTCCTAGGCCTGCCAATGTTTTATCAGTGACTATTGCATTTGTGCAGGTCAGGGGATCAGCAACCCTTTAGAGGTGGACTAAGGTGTTCAGCTTTTTCCCCCAGTGATCTGGGAATGGAGGTTATTACAGCATTAAATTTCGCGGTCTAGGAATGATACAGACTTGGAGCCATAATGCTCTACATGCTCCTGAATATTCAGACCCTGAATCAAGATGGGTGAAGTCAGGGATTGCTGGCTCTCAGGGGTTGACAGCTCGAGTGTGTTAAGTTTCCAGTCAGGTAATATAAAAGAAGGGGGGCGGGGGCTGGTGGAGAAGACTAGGAGTGGAGTTGCTGGTAAATGCCTCAACCGTTTAGAACCAAATGTTTTCAAAGAAACAGAACATGCCTGCTGTCTGTGGTCTGGATTGTGCAAGTTTGCAGCCTCTGCAAAGAACCCTTGAGACTTCAACTGAAGTCTAAATATAGGGCCATATGTCCTCCTAGCTGGAGAGAATGCTGTTATTAAACCCCTTTTAACACTGTGCATTGAGGCAGCTTGAGTTGTGATTAAGGTCAGGAGACCACATGTGTGTTAAGTGGACTGGGATACTAGGATATTTCCGGCAAGCACACAGCAGGTCCAGTTCATCCGCTGCACACATGTTTATTGAGCATTTACTATGGGAGAAGCCCATGAGGTCAGACAAAAAGAGAGGTGCAAGGGATGAGAAGGGCATATCAATGAGAACTGGAGGCATGAATAGGAAGAAAACATGACCTTTGCTACCCTGTAATTCACAAAAATTCTATGAACAAAAGCCCATCAAATAGGGCTAGGAACTGTTTAAAAATATGATATAAACTCATTAATGTCAAAATCTACCACTCATCACATTATTTTGACAACTTGTGAATCTGCTTCCTCAGCCCTGCTAGAACCGAGGACAGAGTCCACATCTGTTTTATCTTCATTACCCAGCATTCAACCCGGTGGTTTGCTGATATTAACTCCCATGAAGATGGGCCGAATGAGCGAATGTTTATACCCAGAGCACCTCTAGCTTGTAAGCCACAGGAAGATAGGTTGGAGGTCCTTTTCATCAATATGTCTTCCAAGGAGCCTAGAACAGTGTTTTGCAGTGAAAGTGCTAAATGTATGCTGATTCAGTTGAAGAGAAACCTCTGCTACCCAATCTTTTTCCTGATCCAGGCCTCCCATCCTGGCAATGCTGACTGGGTCTCCTTCAGCGCCAGACACAGCTCACTCCTGCAATCTAGCCGCTCAGCGTCTGCAGCATGTTGATATAATGCATTAAAACATTTCCTCAGCCAAGTGTTTTACACAACATAAAATATTTTCCTATGCTAATGTTTCTTTTATTGCATTTTTTACAAAAAAATTATCACACATTCTACAGATATTCGGCAACACTGACTCAACTGAAACACAAAATAAAATTACAGAAACACCAAATACAGACATTCTCTCAAATTAACTAGAAAGAACTGATTTTTATTGAGGAATAAACCCCGCAATGTAAGTTGCAGCACAGTCCTTGCCTAGGGGTCTCTTCCATCAAAGGTGACATTAGTGGGGGACTTTACTGGTGGGTCAGCTTTACTGTCCCTTCATCTGCTGACCCAGCAATCAGGATAGAGAGAGTGAGCATTCCAAGTTTAAGTTCATAGAAGAGGGTTTATGTTGTAGCTCCAGGGGTCCTGAAGCAGACAAATGCCACACATTGCACAACCCAAAATGAATGGATGCAAGGAGGACATGTAGACGCAGCAAGAGCTACTGAGAGGAGAGAAGCACTCTCCACCGGAGGAAAGTGGGAGTGGCCTCACCCGGGGGAAGGACCCCAGCCTTGGGAGATGTTAGAGGAGAGAGGCTATTAAAGATCTGGACAGGGAGGTGAGAGTGTGAGAAGGAGGAAGTGTAGGGAGGATGTCAGGTAGGAAACCAGTGATGGGAGGTCAGGTGAGGGCACCTCCGCTCTGGGAAGTGAGGCCACAGCTGTGTAAGGTACCCAGGAAAGACTTAGAGTGACTGCACAAAGCTCAACTCTAATGCTTCCATTTGCAACTCCAAATCACACCAGTTTGGTCCCCCTGAGTCAGAGGCAAAGAGCCAACAAGCCTAGACCCCGCTGACAGGCTGATAGCACTCACGCATAGAGGCACACACCTGACTTTCCAAAGCATGATGTATTTTCACTCCTAGCTGGCAGATGAGGAGGCCAAGGGCTAGGAAGCTTGAGCAGCTTGCAAAATGTTGCACTCCATAGTGATGAGGAGACTCAGGACTGAATTCAGGTCCTCTGACCACTCACCACTGGTTTGTTTGCTTTACATCTGTTCAAATTTCACCCTCTTGGCGACGGTTTCCCTGATCGCCACGTATAACTAGGAATTGTCACTCCATCTTAACACTCCTCGTCCCTTTTCTGTGCCCTAACACATCACCATTACAAAAACGAAATACTTGTCCGCTAGTTTATTAATCTCTCCCCCTCCCCTATTACAGTGCAAGTTCACTGAGAGCAGAATTTGTCTGTTATTCTGTATTCTCCAAACCTAGAACTGTGCCTGGTACATCCTTGTGAGTGATGTACCAGGATGAGTCCTATTTGATATGCATGGACCAAGACTTCTGAATCATCTGGAGATTTTATTCAGATACAGATTTTGATACCTTTGGTAGGACCTGTGATGCTGGTGTTGCTGGTGTGGGGACCATGAACCTGGCCATTGGTTCTTCTTTTAGCTCTGATTTGGTGGTGGAAGGAGATGGTCATAGAGGAGGGCAAGGTAGGGCCAGATGGAGGGGAACCGCTAAAAAGAATCTCTTACAGGTAATTTTCTATCTTCAGTAATCTCTTTGATCTCATGTGCATCTTGAATGTGTGATATTTCTAAATTGTACTTACGAACTTCTATCCCATAGCACTTTGACAAGGCACCAAGCCTCAGAACAAACCAGGCCACCGCCATGAGCACTTTGGGAGCAGCATTGCCATTGAAAGCCTGGTTCCGTTCCTAAACACACTTTCAAACAGAAAAGCCTCAAAGGCTGCAGTGAAAGGAACCAATTCTCTCGCACAGGGACTTCCTTTAGGATCTGTTTGGCAAACACGTATGTTTTTTACTTTGAGGCAGGCCATGTCAGCAGTTTAATTTAAGACATCAGATGAGAAACAATCTGTCTGCTCTAACCTTTTGCCGGTGAAATGAACAGCCTCTGAGCCAGTTCTCAGAGAACACTCTCATTATCCTGGTCTCCGTGACATGGGACACATTGTCTCTCTTCTTGACTTGACCTTAACACATCACTGATGCAAAACATATTTCTAGTTTGAAAAATAGTCATCTAGAAAATAAAACCATTTCACCATCTCAGCTGCACTTCTGAGCCTCAGCACTGTTGAAAATGTGTTTTATTTGTTTGATTTGTATTACTGACTGGGTCTAGCCTATTAAAAAATTAGGGAAATATTTCTGAGCAGAGAGGTACCCTGCAAAAATGTATTTTTTTCCATTTAAAACATAAAGTCAGGAGGCATAGATCGACTGTTTGATTTTGGTCACAATAAATTCTTGGAAGCCAAGGGATAAAGAGAATTTTGCTTGTAACTAAAGACTTGTGATCAAATTAAAGAAAAAATATAAAATCTCCATAACTGTTTAAAATACCAAAAATGTGAAGTACATCATGGAAAGTTTCCATGGAATGGGAAAAGGAAAATTAGGGACTACTTAATTTAATGGGACATTTTCACCAAGATACGTAGCTGCCATTGAAAGAGGCAGGACTAGAATTCAGGTCTCCTGGTTTACAAGCTAATGGCCTCTTCACTATACCTACTTTCTTCCACAATAAAAGTCCTGAACAGTGTGTATGCCTGTACATAACGGTACATTACTGACATGAGGGCCTCACTGCACTCATACCAGTTAGGATTAGCATCAACTACTACTAACAGTGGCTAGAACAATGTATTTCCTTCACTTAAAAGAAGCCTGGTGGTAGGCAGATCTGGTAGATCTCTGAAGAAATGAGAGATCCACTCTTCTTTTTGCTTGATCTTTCTATTGTCAATTCATGATTCAAGATAGACATTGAAATTCCAACCATTATGTCCACACCACATGCTGGAAGATGAGAAGAAAGAGGGGAAGGGGGATTTTTCTTCTACTGTCTCTCTCTCTCTCTCTTTTAAAGAAACTTCCACAAAGTTCTTCCTGGAACTTATATTCATATCTCACTAGCCAGAACTTGCTAGTTCTCCCTTGTTGCAAGGGAGACTGAGAAATGGGCATTGTAACTCTACATGAAACTGGGGCTCTATTCCTGAGGAGGAAAGAGAATGTGGGTATTGGAAGGCTATGAGCTGCCTCTGTCTGCAAAACTGGCTGTGCAGCACTGAAAGCACTCCTCTCGGGTGTCTACATTTGGCCTCTTTTAAAGCAAGACATCATTAGGAGTTATGGTTCTGGTGGTGGCAGGACACCTTGAATTGGACTAACCCTCCCACAGGCAATAAACACTGAAAAAAAACAACCCTTTGAAGTCACCGTGGAATAACCCAAATGGGCAGTTATTAAAGGAATTCAACCATTTAAAGAAGGAAAGCACACTCATTGGGCAAGATCCACTTTAACATGGCCTTTCCCTTGAGGGGACTCCCCAGTCCATAGGTACCAGGGAAGTTTAGGAATTGAGCAGAATGCTGCTCTCTAGAGATTTGGAGGGTGAGTGGAGTCCAAGAGATCAAAAATTGAGTGAGGAAATCTTGAAAATAAAAGAGATTCAGAATCTGCATATAAAGTCTCCACCAATCCTTGGCTGACTCCTGCACACACATGGGAAAACTGTAAACAGCCCAATGAAACAACAACCGGAGGCTGAAAGATGAAAAAGACACTTCAGCTCTGCCATACAGGTGAGAAAGAGTTGGGAGTTTAAGTCTCTCCAAATTAGAGGGACTTGGCTATTATTTTTTCAAATGTTTTTCTCCCCCGTTCTTTTCTTCCTCTTTGTCTGGGGTTCCAATTTGCATATTATTAGGCCACTTGCACTACAGGCTAGTGAGGCTTTGTTCTTTTTCCTCCCAGCTTTTACTTTCCTCTCCATTTTTCACATTTGATAATTTCTATTGCTATATATTCATATCCTATGACTCTTCTGCCAACTCACATTTGCTTTTAAAGCCTATATCCAATGAATTTTCTATTTCAGATATTATACTTTTCAGTTCTAGAATTTCCATTTTTTAAATATAGTTTCCATTATTTGCTGAGATTCCCCATCTGTTCACTCATTATGACCATTTTTTCCTTAAGTACTTGGGCAGATTTATAATAGTTTTTTTAAAAAATTTTGTTTTATTGCTTAAAATATTAGAAAGACATATTACATATGTCTCCTTTTTATTTCCCCCCTTGACCTTCCCCCAGCCTCCCCTACCCCCCAGTGTCTTGTGTCCATTGGTTATGCTTATATGCATGCATACAAGTCCTTTGGTTGATCTCTTACTGTGCACCCCCCTCTCCCCGCAACCCTTCCCGGCCTTCCTGCTGTAGTTTGACAATCTGTTCGATGCTGCTCTGCCTCTGTATCTATTTTTGTTCATCAGTTTATAATGGTCTTTAGTTCCATCACACTGTTGCAAAGGGTAAGAATTCCTTCTTTTTTTATAGCAGCATAGTATTCCATTGTGTAGATGTACCAGTTTTCTAATCCATTCAGCTGTTGATGGACACTTAGGCTGTTTCCAAATCTTAGCTATTATAAATTGTGCTGCTATGAACATAGGGGTGCATATATCCTTTCTGATGGGTGTTTCTGGTTTCTTGGGATATATTCCTAGAAGTGGGATCACTGGGTCAAATGAGAGTTTCTTTAAAGTTCTTGACTGCTAATTACAAATATCTGGATCATATCAGGTCTATTTCAACTGACTGATTTATTTTCTTGAGTATGAATCAGATTTTCCTTTTTCTTCCTGTATCTATTAGGTTTTTTTATTGCACACAGGATATTGTAGAGCAGATGTTGTAGAATTCTGGCTTTTGTTATCTTCTATTCGTTTTTAACTTTTTCCCATTAGGCAGTTAGATTATTAGCCACTGACCTTGAGGCTTGGTTAGAGAGAAAACACTAATCACCAACAACAGGGTGGACAAGGGGTATCTTTATAGATTCTAAAAACATTAAAAAGATAACAGGGATTCTGAACTATTTTATGCCAATAAATTCTATAACAGATGAAATTTAAGAATCCTTTGTGTTGTTCTGATACAAAAAAATGTAAAAAATAAAAACCCCAAATAGAAAACATTCCCATAGAAAAACTCCAGGTCATACGATTTCACTAGAGGATTTCCTTAAAACATTTAAGAAATAAATAATACAAATTTTATGTAAGCTTTTTTGGAAATAAAATAAATATTATGAGGCCATAGTATAAAAAGGAAAATAGATGAGAGAATCTATATGATTATGTTAATTGATTTCAAGAAATAATGAAAAGGATGAAGAAAGGTATCAGAGAAATGTAATAAATACAAAGTAATGAAAACTACCAGGAATGGTAACTATGAGGGTAGATATTAAAAGATTAAGAAAAACATTTGAGCCCTGGCTGGTATGGCTCAGTTGATTGGAGCGTCATCTCATATACCAAAAGTTCAAGGGTTCTATTTCTGGCCAGGGCACATACCTAGGTTGCAGGTTCAATTTCCTTGTCTTACGGGAGGCAACCAATTGACATTTCTTTTTCTTTCTCTCTCTCTCTCTCTCTCTCTCTCTCTCTCTCTCTCTCTCTCTCTCCTCTTCCTCCCTCCCTCTCTCTTCTTTCTAAAATCAGTAAAAACATATCCTTGGGTGATGATTAAAAAAAATAAAAATATTTGACAAAATTTTATACGCATTTATAATAAAACCTTCAGCAAACTAAAAACAAAAGGAGTCTTTTGAATCTTACGGAGGATGCTACAAACTAAGATCTTACAAATCCTACAACTAAGATCATATTTAATTGTATGAAAGAGTCAATGTTTTCCTTCTAAGATTAGGAACAAGGATGTCAGCTCTCATTGTCTATTCAATATTGTACTGGAGAAGTAAGAGACATGCAGATTGGGAAAAAAATGAGCATTATCCTTGTTATTGTGACTAGGACTCTGCAAAACAACTGTTAAGAACTAATAAGTGAATTTAGCAACTTCGCTGGATAAAAATAAATTGTACTTCTAAATATTAGTCACAACTGAAAAATGAAAAATATTTAATTATATTTATAGTAGATTGAAATGCACACAATATATAGAAATAAATTTAAAATCAGTATAAGACCTCTACTCTGAAAGCTATAAAAGATTGTTGAGAATAATTAAAGAAGACTTCAATAGAGAAATATATCTTGTTTATGGACTAGAAGACTCAATATTGTTCAGATGTCAATTATCCTCAAATTTATCTAGACATTGAAATAAAATTCCAATTAAAGTTCTAATGGGCCTTTAAAATGGCTAATTTTAAAAGACTGACAACACCAAATGTTTCTGAGAATGTGGAATAATTGGGACTCTTTTTCATTGAAACTGGTATATAAAAAACAGTTTGACAGTTTCTCATGAAGTCTATGTTTATACACATGTCCTATGACTAATAAATTCCACTCCTAGGACTATATTCCATAATAGTATTTGTATGAAAATATTTATAGCTGCGTCCTTTATTATTCCAGTAAAAAAAACTGGTAACAACTCAAATGTTTATTAACAGGAAAATGGATAATTGTGGTATACTCATACCACGGAATACTACTCAGCAATGATTGATACACGATGGCATGGATGAATCTCAAAAACAATCAAGTGAGAGAAAGACATTAAACACAAAGAATACATACTGTATGGTTTTATTTATAAGTGTTCAAAACAGGCAAAAATAGCGTAACAGAAATCAGCACAGTGTTGTCTATGGTGGGATAAGGGGTTGGGGAAATTTCTGGGTGGTGTATACACACACAAGCACACACACACACACACGTATCTGTATTTCTATAAACATACACACACACATTCTATATCCTGTGTTATGTCTATTGATAGCTTGTTTGGGTTGTTTGTTACAAAAGTCTACATATTTGTCAAAATACAGAAAATTGTATTTAACTGTATTTTATTTTAGGTAAATTATACCTCAATTGAAAAATTGTTGCTTTTCAAAACATGATTTCCCATCAGTTTGATTCTAAGTGAGTACAGTGAAAGCCTTCTTATCACCACAGTCAGGATAGATAGTCAACTACTTCATTTAAAGTTCACTAAAATTATTTTTAAAATATCTGTACTTATTTTATTTTTAACATAAAATGCATGTATTATATGTATATTCATTTGCTAATACTTTGATATACAGCCAAAGCCTTTTTTCTTTGATTTGCATTCATATAAACCATCTCCATAACATAACATCTACGATTTCTCATTTCAATGTCTTTAAAAAGGAGTAAGAAATTAAATTCATCTCTGGAGCAATCTAAATGCAAAGTCCTTCTTGGTTTTTATCATTTTGTCACATTCTAAATTTTGTGTGCCCTACAACTTATTTGAAAAATAAAAAAAGAAGAAAGATTTTTTTGTGACTCCTTTCATCTGGATTTCCAAAGCATTTAACTTTTTTTTTTTATAGCAGAAGAGTGCCAACTCTCTTTTTCCCTTTATTTTATCAGTTTACATGATATTTACTTTAATTATATCATCACAATAACCATAAAATCTCACATTTAGGCACTGATCAGATCCCGTCTCATTTAAATCCAAGCTACATCAAGATGTAGCTTCCATACATCAAGATGTAATAAAGTCACAGGAAGGGGACGAAAGCTTTGTTTTTTAAATCTATAAACCTCTTACTTAAAGTGTTCCTCACATCCCTTGCCCTCTGCTAAGCTTTCACACCAATGTTGTAATCCATGGGACAACTGTGGCGATCCTCTCTACCCTTTCCTGGCAATCTTCTTTCTTTTCTCTGAAAGGAGGGGGTTTTAAAGCTGTTTAAAACCATTATTTCCTAAGTGGCCAATAAACATATGAAATGGTACTTTTCTATTTTATTTTGGAGAATGTAGACAAAAACCATGATACAATGCCACTGCATGGCAATCAAAAGCAAACAGGTGATGGATCAGTAAGGACCTTCATACTCTGCTGGTGGAAATGTGAATCAGTTCACCTCTCTAGAATGTGGCATCACCTAATAACTGAAAATATGTGAATACTAGCACATCCTCTCCTAGGTATGTACCCTGGGCATGTGCACTTGTCGTGTGCAATGACACATGTACAAGAATATTTGGGCAGCAGGATTTGTAACTGACCCAAATTGGAAACAAAGCAAATGCTTTCAATAGCAGAGTGGATACACAGTGTTATGTCCACACAACAGGATTTTATGTAGCAATGAAACTGTATAAAGTAGAGTTACACACAACAAAATGGATGGGTCCTACAAACACTATCACGTAAAAAAAAAAGTGACAAAACATTACATACAAAGGTCATAAAAGGTCAAAACCAGGCAAAGCCAAACTACACTAATTTTCTTAGACTCTTTGGTTAACTATAAGAATGAAGTAGAGCTAGAAGAACCGGGGACAATAGCCTTCAATGGCATAGAATACAGTTGAGCAAATCCAGTCATCTAAATGATGTAATACTGAGAGTGCCTGTAGGAAAGAAGAGAAACGGAGTAGATGGCTTTCCATAAGCATATTTAAGGTTAGATGGTACATATGGGCACTTGAATGTACACACATACATGTAGACACTATTGGAATATTTCAGGCTAGAGAAAGTGGCTCAGTGGTGCTCGTCCACCTGGTCTAGCCATGTATCTATCCTCAGACCACTCCACACTGATGCCTTTCATCTCCAGATCTCTCAAGTGATGTAAAACCGTGGGAAAAGTACAAGCAACAACCATCCATGTTTATAAGGTGAATAAAAAAAGCCGAAACAAATGCTTGTTCTCAGATGTTTCTCTTTCTTGGGCTGATGGCACGGATACATAGTTTTATTAGCCAAGCTGAATCATAGGAAATGCTAATTAAATTCGGGGGGTATTTCTTAGAGATTTTGAAGTTTACTTCCTGGGCTTGGTTGCATTTCAAGAACTGAGGAAGCTATATTACTGCATTTGTATCTACTAAATATCTCAAGAAATTAAGATTGATTTTAATAAGCATAATGCCCTAAATAGGAAAGAACCTAATATCTACCAATGGTAGAATGAGTAAATAAATTGTGGTTTATTCAAATAATGAAATAGACAGGCTCGGCCCTAATATACTATTCATTTCAACTATAGATGATCACATTAACAGGGGAGTGTCTTGTATTACACCAAACTTTTGATCCCAGACTTATGTGTATAATTGAAAACGAAGTGATAATGAAAGGGGCCCCCCACTGCTTTACAAAACAGTGTAGTGGTCCTTTGATTCCTGTGTTAATGACATGACAGTTATACCACAAGAATGCTCACAGCTGTCTCAGTACCACATGGACAGCTGTTGGGTTTAGAATTCCAATGATGGTCAGATAGAAACCAGGAAGTTATGAACGTGATGTTCCCAGCACAGGGGAGGGGAAGGAGAGACTAGTGTGTTCTCTGACCGCTACCATGTACTTAGGTGTGGCAGTGTATAAACTCAGCTTCACACAGAGCTAACCTCCACTACCAATGGGTTGGGAACCTTGCATCTAGGTTTAGCAATTCTTGATAATCAGTTCAAAATATAAACCATTTTTCTTTTAAAATGTAATACAATATTTGATACAAAATATAGCATATTAATAAAATAAATACTGGTGATGCCACCCTTCAATTCAGGAAATAGAACCTACAGATTCAGTTGAAGTCTTCCTTGTGATCCTGAAATCCCAGCCTACTGCCTGCCCACCCAAATTGTGATTGAAGAAGTAAAACTGTCACTATTTACAGATGACATGATTCTATATAAGAAAAACCTGAAAAGTCCATCAAAAGACTATTAGAAACAAAGAAAAATACAGTAAAGTTGCAGGATACAAAATCAATGTACAAAATCTGTTGCATTCCTATATATTACCAATGAAATATCAGAAAAAAATGAACAATTTCATTTGTAATTGCCACAAAAAAGATAAAATACCTAGGAATAAACTTAACAAAGTAAGTGAAAAACCTATACACTAAAAAATACAAGATATTGCTGAAAGAAATTGAGGACATACACACACACAAAATAAAATGATATTCCATGTTCTTGTATTAGAAAAATCAACATAGTTAAAATGGCTATGTTACCTAAAGCAATTTATAGATTTAATGTAATCTCCACCAGAATCACAATGGCATTTTTCAAACAAATGGAACCTAAATCCTCAAATTTGTATGGAACCATAAAAGGCCCTGAATAGCCAAAGCAATCCTGAGAAAAAAAGAGAGAAAAGCCAGAGGTATCACATTCCCTGACTTCAAAGTATACTACAAAGCTATAATAATCAAACAGTATTGTATTGGCAGAAAAAAAGAGACACACAGACCAATGGAACAGAATTCAAAGCCCAGAAATAAACTCACACATATATGGGCAACTAATTTTTGACAAACAAGCCAAAAACATACAATAGAGAAAGGAAAGCCTCTTCAATAAACAGTGCTGGGAAAATTGGAAAGCCACATGCAAAGGAATGAAACTAGATTGCTATTTGACATTGCACACAAAAATTAACTCAAAATGGATTAAAGACTTTTATATAAGAACTGAAACATAGAAGAAAAAATAGCTATTAAGTATATGAACCTTGGGCTTAGAGGTGTTTTTATGAACTTGATCCTAAAGGCAAGAGCAATAAAAGCAAGAACAAATGAATGGGACTATATCAAACTAAATAGCTTCTGCACAGCAAAAGAAACTATCAACAAAACAAAAGGCAAGCAACCAACTAGGAGGAGATATATGCAAATAATACCTCCAATAAGAAGTTAATATCCAAAGTACCGTATTTGCCGGCGTATAAGACGACTGGGCGTATAAGACGACCCCCTAACATTTCCACTCAAAATACAGAGTTTGTTATATACTCGCCGTATAAGACTACCCCCTCTTCCGCACACCTTCCACACACCAAATAAAAGGTAAAACAATATCAGATTTGATTTTAACATTTTAATTTATATTCAAATGCTTATGACATGCAGGAAAACTGTCACAAGGCTGTATGTAATCAAACATATACATAAAACAGTGCAAGTTTATTACCGGTAAACATACCGGTAATTCACTAAAGAAAACACACTCTATAGACTGGTACCATAGATGCTTCTCAGGAACACAGGCAAGCAGCCCACAACCTAGAGGGACTGTCAATGATAGAAGTAAGATAACAAATAGAGGTAGAGAGCAAGTGCCGGGCAAGTCCCTAGCAA
>NW_006284238.1:1967619-1980610 GCF_000327345.1 Myotis davidii
CCTGAACGGTGTGGAATGAAGTGGGCGGGCATCGGGAGGCCACTATGGCACGGGGCAAGCACTATGGGCAGTCTATCTGAAGTGTACCTGGCGTATAAGACGACCCCCCACTTGGAGGCATATTTTTCAGGGCCAAAAAATCGTCTTATACGCCGGCAAATACGGTATATAAAGAACTCATACACCTCAACAACAACAAAAAATAAACAATCCAATTAAAAAACGGGCAGAGGATCTGAACAGACACTTCTCCCAAGAAGACATACAGATGGCCAACAGACATATGAAAAGATGCTCAACCTCACTAGCATAAGTGAGATGCAAATCAAAACCACAATGAGATGCCATTTCACATGGATATTATCAGTAAGACAAGAAATAACAAGTGTTGGAGAGGTTGTGGAGAAAAGGGAACCCTCATTCACTGCTGGTGGGAATGTAGACTGGTATAGCCACTATGGAAACAGTATGGAGGTTCCTCAATGAATTAAGAATAGAGATAGCATATGACCCAGCAATCCCTCTTCTGATTATCTACCCCCAAAAAACTCAAAAACATTTATTTGCAAAGATATATGTATCCTATATTCATTGCAGCATTATTCACAACAGCCATGACATGAACACAACCTAAGTGTCCTTCAACAGATGACTGGATAAAGAAGATGTGGTACATATATACAACGGAATACTACTCAGCCATTTAAAATGTCAAAATGTTGCCATTTAGGTTAACATGTATGGATCTTGAGAGTATCATGCTAAAGTGAAATAAGTCAGACAGAAAAGGACAAAACCATGATACATAGAATATAAAACAGAAGCAACAAACAAATAAACTGATAGACACACAACAGTATGGTGGTTACCAGAGGAAAAGGGGAGTGGGGGGAGGATGAAGAGGGTGATAGAAAGAGACTAGATTTTGAGTAGTGAGCACACAATGCAATATACTGATGATGCATTATAGAACTGTACACATGAAACTTATATAATGTTATTAACCAATCTTATCTCAATAAATTAATTTTTTTAAAAGGCTCCTCCTCACCCAGCTGGCGTGGCTCTGTGGTTGAGCATCGACCTATGAATCAGGAGGTCACGGTTCGATTCCGGTCAGGACATAAGCCCGGGTTGTGGGCTTGATCTCCAGTGTGTGGCATGCAGGAGGCAGCCAATCAATGATTCTCTCATCACTGATGTTTTTATCTCTCTCTCCCTTCCTCTCTGAAATCAATAAAATACATATTAAAAACAAACAAACAAACAAACAAAAACCAGCTCCTCTTCTGTGAAGATCTTCCTTTCCAAAGCTGTAGCTCTGTCCTGCGTATGCTCCCTTTAATTGTGCCATTATACCTGTTGCTATTGCTGGTTTTCAAGACTTCCTCCTTGCTAGGCTATGAGCAACCTGAGGATGGGATCTTTAAATACCCAGTGCCTCGCATATGTTTTTTACTCAATAAATGTATTCGTTTACTTAAAAAAAAAGTAAAGGAGTATATTAATGGCTAAGTGAATGAATGAGTTTTTAGGGAATGGGATTGTAAACAAACCACTTGTTTAAACCCTTCAGTTTTAATCTTATCTCAGTAATCACTAGCCAAACTAGAACCTCCTAAACCGGGTCTTGTTTATTATTCCCAGTTAATCAAACCTACATAAAGTCCTAGTGAAACACACAGGGCATGGACCACTGCCTGCCTCACACTCGACCAGCATCAGGGAGACCACTGATTGCCTCTAAAAGAAAACAAAAGACACAGTGGTTTTGTTTCTCTTTTATTGCAACCCATTGCAAGGTCAAAAGATTCACAGAAATATAGATACTACAAACCGAGTAAATTTCCTTTATCCACTCAAAAAGACATTAAAGACAAAGGACCAGAATTTCCACTACAGCAATATATTTCATAGCCTTTATTCTGAAAATACTGTTGACATTTTGGAGAGGATAAAAAGCCCTGCATTAAACGTGTTCACATACATTTATGACATTCTAAGCAAAAACAAAACAAAAAAATTCTATATTGCCCAGAAAAATCATTTTAAGCCTCAATTCAAAGCATCTAATGAGAACACATTCAACAACCACCACAGGATCACTCGAGGTAATGCATTTTCTGTTTTTTGTTGTTTGTTTTTTGAGATTAATGCTTTGAGGCTGGATAGGACATTTCTAGAGATTTCTACAAATATACCAAAGCGGTTTTCCAGGTTATGTGGCATCAGGCTTTCTGGATTAGTCAACATCTTAAAGAATAAGAGTGCACCCCCCCACCCCCCAACCCAAGCTGAAGCATGTTATAGTGCTGCACTTTAGATCAAACGTTGCAACATTAAAAAAATCAATTGTACACTTCTGAAACCATTTGACAACAAACTGTAACACTCCAAAATTATTACAATTTTGAATTGAAATGGCACCATCTGTATCAAGGATGGCTCTCCCTTCTTTAGTCTTTTTTTTTTCAACTATTTAAAATATAGTGTGACATATATAAAAATTAAACTTTTGCTTATTCACTCAAGCTACTATTACTATTCATACTGTCTTATAAATTAGTTTTGGATTAAAAACCAGTTAAAATATTATGATTTAAGATATTTTTTTCAGTGGAGGGGAAATGAAAACAATACAGTTTGATGTGTAAGAAGAATTACAGTTTATTAATGGTAAACAGCTTTTTTTTTCCTTACACAAACTTCATTCCCTTAAAATTAAATTAATAAACCATTTAGTGACAGAAAAAAACACCCTTGGTGGGTACTGACTAGATTTTCCTAACTGATTTGGATTAAAAGCAAAAAATAAAAATAAAAAAGCCATATCAGAAGCATGTTGACATAATCAAAAAAAAGCAGTTGTTTACATTTTTGGGAGTCATTATAAATAAGTGAATGACATTTGAATGTAAAGCTATTTTTCTGTTTCTTAAAGATAGTCTCATTTTAGCAATATTGGGACTTATAGAAAGGTAAACTCAAACTTTAGTATACCTGTGAAAGACCAAAAAACAAAACAAAAACAGCTAGTCCATACTGGGGAAGAATAAATAGCAAACTCACAAGCCAGGGTTTCGTATCTAGCTCTACTGGGAAAGATAATCACTCTTTAGCATAAAAAGGCTCCCTGCTGTCTTGATTATAAATCTAGACAGAGGAAAGGTTATTTGAGCCTGAGTCTCTACATGGATTAACTGTAAATATGTGTGAAATCAAAACATTCATTTACATAGATCTTTTCTTAACTGAAAGGTGTCGATCTTTAAACAAAGAAATGTTTATTTCTGACAAGTGTAAACAGAATCTTAAAGAAAAGACTTTATAATTTTTCTTAACTCATACATTAACCAGCAATAGATCTTTGCAGTAGCGTAAGAACTGTTTAAAAATAACATGCCTATGACCAAAAACCTGCTCTAAAGCCCAAAGCTAAACAAAGCCAAAAAAAGATTGTCTATTTATATCACTCATTAATATTCTATTAATGTGACTACCCCCAAATCTCAGAAATATAATTTCATAATTACCCAAATTAACAAAAATAATTAAATGATCTGTAGATTTTTTAAAAAATAACTTCACACTATTAATTACATTGATGACTTTAATGTGAATAATGTGAAGATTAGCTCCAAATGCCATTAAAATACATCCAAGACCAGTTACTATCCATGAAGTGAAAACTAACACAATGCTAATGTAAAACTCAACTGAAATATTTAGTACTCAACAGAACGCGTTTGTAGACTGATGAATAATTAACTTTTGTGAGCTGGCCAGGGGACTGTTACCTCCAGATAAAATTTCACAAAAGGCTTTCTCCTCTCTAGTTCCTAAGTCACCTACCAGATAGCAAGTTGGCCACGGATGGAGACACTGAGTTAGCAGAGCCACAGTGGGCAGCATGCTCTCCCAGTGGCCGGGAGGGAGGCCCCTATGTCAGAAATGACACAGAAAGGAACTGCCCTGGTGTGCGTGCGCATGGATGTGGGAGTGAGAGAAGCTGGTTTCCAGGCTTCTGACCACTGCCACATCACGTGTGTTCTGGTTGTCATAGCGGAAGTGCGCTAGTCTATCTCACTAGGAAAGAACGCAGTTGCCTTCATTTTAGGGCATTACCAAGTGGTAGGAATTAGAAGTTCAAAATACTATATTCAATTCTTTTTATTCCACAGTAAAAACACTTTTTTTAAAAAAAGAGAACTAAGCCTTTGAACTTAAAAATCAAAAGGTTTGTGGCGTTTAAAATCTTTAACTTTTAAGAAAAACAACCAGCTCACCTGGGACTAAACAGCAATTGCGCTTATACTAGGCAGTATGCGAACGAAACACAAATATACACACTCGGGTACACACACAGACACGTGACAGTTCAAACCTTTCCAAGAGATCACCCACCCCAAAGCTACACCCCTCCCTGCCCCGCCGAACGGCCGCGTGGACCTGAGCGTGGGCAGGAGCATTAGGAGGAGGCCGCGGACATGTTGGGGGTCCAGCCCATCTGATAGGCTCTCTCCAGGGTCCTCTTGCAATCCTGGAGGACGGTGCTGAAGGTGATGTGGGGGTACTGCTGCACCAGCTGCTCCACCGTCACTTCATTGACCTGAAACCAGACAAGAGTCGCTGTCACACACCTGGCCCGCTGAAACCACCAGTCGCCCCCGCGCACCGGGGGCTGATAGTGGCACCAGGGACCCGCCCCGCAGTCCCTCTCCGGGGTGTGGGCAAGTGCTCAGTCAGGGGACACACGGCCCTTTTGGTCTGACCGCCCCGGTTTGCTAAATACCACATTCACCCTCACAGATTTTTAAAAAGACCTAAGATATCAAGACATCAAATGTGTTTTCTAGAAGCATAAATCACTGCGACTTGCCGGGATCCTAAATGCGTCCATTGAAAATCTAGTGCTTAGAAGGTGAGACTGCAGTAAGTGAGCGCGCGAATGTGCATTTGACTTTGTCATCAACCTGCCGGGCTTTTTAGGACAAGATTATAGATAGAAATGCTGGGGGAAATGTTTATTTTTCTTCCCTTTAAATGTTAAGATATTGCAGACTTCAAGTCCCTCTGTGGAAAGGGCTGAATCAATAATTAAAACATACATGGCTGGCAGGTCAGGGATGGCCCCACCAGACCTTAACCATCAGAGATACCACCTTGATTCTTGATTAGACAAGGCAATCAGACAGGCCTAATTAAAACTAACACCTGTACAATTGCTGTGCTGTGAAGGGATTAATTTGTCAATTATTTTTAAGCTGATTGCAGTTCATATCACAAGAGTAGACAGCTTCCTTCATCCTTTAGATAAATAAATGATTAACCGGAGAACCACAGCTTTTAGGGAGCTTTATTTAAAATCTTTACCAAACACTTGGGCATTTTCAAATATGTCAATAGTGCATTTAGACTAAGTAAGCTGGTCTACAGGACGGGGCTTGTGGTACACATTTCTCTGCTCCCTTTTCCTTACGTGCCCACCACGGGGAAAGAGCAGGACCACCAGGGAAGCCCTAAAGTAACACGAAAGCCTTGCTGTGTGCCTTTCAATCCTGCTTACAAGTACGATGACCACGACGTTCAGTCGTCTGCACTATTCTGAAATCATAGGGTATTTTCTGGGTGACTTGGAAAACTGTGATATATATATATATCATGTTTTAATATATAAATCTGAGAGTTGATGTTTCAGCATTGCATTGATGATAGTTAATCTTTGTCAGAATATTTCTCTATTCAAAATTTGCTTGTATAGAAATCAACTTTTATTCTAAATTCAAACAAGACACGCAGTTAATTCTTTTTGTGATGTAGAGATGATGTATAACATTTTGTTTTCAAAAATAAGAAGAAAATAATTTTGAATAAAAAGGAAGAACTGATATATGGAGTTGAGAATATGAACTGATGGTCTTAAGAGGATTTTTAAGCAATATAATTTTTTAAAATTTAAATTTATGTTCTAAGTCTTGCCTGTGTTGAGGCAGCTTCTAACAGTACATTTAGAAGGCCAAGTGTCATATAGCCCTATCTCTCTAGCTTGTTTTTTATACTAGCCACTCACCTGACTGAATTTCAGGTTATCAAGCTTCCAAGTTCTGTCTGGCCTCATGGACTTTGTACATGTTGGTTTTTTTTTTTTTTTACCTGGAATACTGTTTAATACACTTCCCCTTAAAACCACCTTCTCATGCATACTTCCTACTCATTCTTTATTTTTTTTAAAAATTTGTTAAACTATTTTGTAGTCTCATTTGGGTTGCACAGTGACTCAAGATTTATATACTTAATTATGTAATCACAAGTCTAGTCACCATCTGTTACCGTGCAAAGTTATTGCAATATTACTGACTATATTCCCCTTCACCTTTCACCCTACTCATTCTTGAGTTCTTTGCTGTAATGTCATTTTCCCAGGTAACTCTGGTCCCTGCCCTCTCCCTGCTCCCCTCCACAAATGAAGTAAGGCTTCTAGGTTTTTCACTCTTCCAATATTGCCAACCTCTCCTGTATAGCACCTATATTACAGAGTTAGTTTATAATTGCTTTGTTTAATGTCTATTTCTCCAATGTAGGATCCATAAGAGCCATATCATTTTTTTTTTAAATCTATGAGCCAGGCCTAATTACTATTGAATGAATGATCTATAATAATAAAAGCATAATATGCTAATTAGACCAGACAGCCAAACGACCTTCCAGACATCTTTCTGGACAACCTTCCAAACGAAGCCGGTGCTGTGAGGGCCAAGCCTCTTGCATGAATTTCGTGCATCGTGCCTCTAGTATAACAATAACAACTAGAAATAAAAATTAGAAATCCAAGAGCAAGGGCAAGCTAGAGATTAATGTAATCATAACCACAAAGACCAGCAATTTCCTCAGGAACTCATATTCAGCTCAAGAATTCCCTCCTTCAGGAAACTTTTCCACAGCAGGCCTATCTGCCCATGAGGTTAGGTTAGGGACCCCTGCTCTGTACACCCACAGCTGGCACCCTATGAACTTTGTCCCTGATTTAAGCCCTTTCACACTGCATGGCCATCATCCCTTTACTTGCCCATCTCTTTCGCCTGAACTAAAGCCTCTGCCTTTGACTGAGGTTCTCCAGCTGTGCACATGTAAAGTAGAAACATGGCAACTGCGTTCACACCATGGACTTTAGAGTCAACTAGGAACAGGTTTGAATCCTGGTTACACTTTACTTCTTTAAGATTTGATTTCCTCAACTGTAAAAACAGGATAAAAGTACTTATATCATAGGACTGTTATAAAGGATTAGCTGTAATAATATGCCTAACACTGTGACTGACTTTAAAAAAGGCCGCCAGACCCTGGCCAGGTAGCTCAGTTGGCTAGCACATTGTCCCAATATGCCAAGATGCCAAGGTTGTAGGTTTGATCCCTGGTCAGGGCATATACAAGGCTCATCCCTGGTCAGGGCATATACAAGACTCAACCAAGGAATGCATGAATGGGTGGAACAACATATCAGTATTTCTCTCTCTCACTCTCTCTCAAATCAAGAAGTAAACATTTTTTTAAAAAAATGGACCCCAAATGGTAGCTCTTTTTATTAAAGCAGGCATGATTATGGAGTGCATGAGTTAAATGTCAACATGTTAGGATGACCAATTCTCTAAAGTAATGCTCAATATTGCTCCACTTCTGAGATATTTCAGAAATAAATTTTTATAACATTAGTTATAATGTTCAAAATAATATAATCATAGGGCAAGAAGTAACCTTTAAAATATACTTCATAGACCTAGCTGGTTTGGCTCAGTGGATAGAGCATCAGCCTGCGGACTGAAGGGTCCCAGGTTCAATTCCGGTCAAGGGCATACGCCTGGGTTGCCGGCTTGATCCCCAGTGGGGGATGTGCAGGAGGCAGCCAATCAATGATTATCTCTCATCGTTGATGTTTCTATCTCTCTCTCTCCCTCTCCCTTCCTCACTGAAATCAATAAAGATATATTTTAATAAAATAAAATATACTTCATATACAAGAAAGACCTATTTTATATTAAGGCTCTTTTGAAGGAACTACAAAATTTTCCTCAATAACACCTTCTCTGGAAATCCTCTCTTTTCTTTACCTGATGTTCCCATGCTACTGTTAGGTCACCTTGTCCCCCCCTGCCATAAATAAGCCAGAAGGGTGCAGATCTAGGTAGGGAGAGCTGATGTCACTTGGTCAGAGAGGGTACTCAGAAAATATGTATCGCATCGCAAAGGAAATAAACATACACCAAGCCACTTAGCATTCAAGGAACGACTAACTGAAAAGAGATTTAAAAAAAAGATGGAGAAGGGGACACGTTTAAACCCACCAAAAAGATGGGACTGTTTTCTTTGGTACATCCTTTCTGCACTACAGAAGGGCCTGTAACAAGTTTTATACCTAGGTTGACAGGCAATTTATTTTGAAGGTCCAATTTTTAAAAATAGAAAATATCTCCATGTGATAACTGCTTTGCAGGGAGATACAATTCACCTTAAGCAAACTTGATACATGAAAATATGGATTTATGGAGTATATAAATTAGAGAATCATTGTTCACTTTAGTAAAGACTTTCATGGTAGGGTTAACCTATTTTGTCAGCTCTCTCAATGTGTTTTATATATCCTTTTGTTTAGCAAAATTCAATTTACCTATCTCTCTTGTACAAAGGAAGATACACTTATAGTTGAGGCTGTTAATTCTCTGGCTTTCATAGGTTATGGGCAAGAACAGACAGGGCTGTGGCTTTGTACGCTGCTTGAAAAAACGGCACTGTAGTTCCTCTGTGGATAAATGAGTCTTCTAAGCAATCTTTTTGCTAACTGCACTCTGTAAATTCTAGAAAACAAAGCGTGGGGAAACGCAAATATTCCATTTTAGAGCTTTATCGAGTAGAAGTTATTCAGGGAAATACATGTGGCCCCACTAGGGAAAGTTCCATCTTTTACTTACAGTGTCTCCTGGCGTTACAGTGTGGCAAGCTTTACACTAAAGTTACTTTCATCTACTCAGAAGTACAAATTATGCTCACCTCTTTGTATAGACTCTCTCAGCATTTCGGTGCCTTAGAGAAGTTCAGTGTAAGACACCAGGAGGGTCCACATCGTTTTAAATCATTACGCCTACATACAAAGTTTGCAGGCATTTTTGTCATGCACAGCTCCATTAGCTAGGATGAAAAGAACTGTTCTCTGTTCCAACTCATAAAATACATGTAATATAGAAAAAGACCATAAAAATAAATTTTAAAAAAATTTCCCCATGATCTCTGGTTTTCAGTATTCAATGTCTTTTCCTCTTGCTGAAAACTATCAATGGTACCACCTATATTACACATGCAATTTGAAAAATGCAGTGTATCTTCCTAAAGAAATACATAGTGGTGTCATTTGAAGAAATTACTGTGATTAAAGGGGGGGAAAAAAAACATGTGCCACAGGGGTTTTTTTCGAAATATAAGAAATATTGGATTTTACAGTTCTCTCCAAAGACTGCATAACCATAATTTACATTTTCAAAATTATTATAACTCTTTTTAAGGTACTAGCAATTTGTCTGGTATTTTAATCTTTTTTGAGTTAACAGCTATTAGCACTTTTGGAAAATGTGAAGTAAATTGCTGTGCTAATTAAGGTAAATCACACCACGGTTTCATTCTATTGCTGCTGCTATAGGAGGCTGATGGGAGCACTGCCAGAGTCTCCAGGACTCAGTTTAACCAATTTATCTAGACCGTCGCACTGTGTCCTCACCCCCTTAGGAAGACTTTCCCCACAAAGCTTCAGATAAGGGTTAGCCTTGGCCTGAATTATTTCCCCAATGATACCCGTTGCTCAAAAAATAGAATTTCTGATAAAATTTGCTTAAGAATCTATATATATAAAACCTTAATATGCAAATAGACCGAATGGCGGAATAACAGAACAACCGAACAACCAAACAACCGGTCACTATGATGTGTGCCAACCACCAGGTGGCGCGTGCATGGAACATAGCAGGCGTCGGCAGGAGGCGGCAGAGTGCGGAACATGGTGGGTGTTGACCGTGGCGGGATGGTGGAGCAAGTGAGCAGGGGCTCCAGACCAAGGCGGGCACCAGTCGCTGTCATTGGGGCAAGTCTCTGGTCGTTACTGAAAATTCTTTGCTCCTATGCATCGTGGTCCCGCATGGAGCTTACACCTGCTGCCGGCACCAACCCCGCAAACACCCCCTTTTGGCTCCTGGCACCGACTCTGATCACTTGGCACCATCAGTGGGTGCAATTGGCGGCTGCTGGCCCCATTCACCCCTCAAGGCTTCTCCACCTCCCCCAACTCCTGATGGGCGATCAGGGCCAGCAGCCACCACTCACACCCGCTGACGGCGCTGGCCCCGCTTGCAACCACTGCTGGCTCCGGCTCTAATCGCTCCATGCCATCAGCGGGTGCGAGTGAGGCCAGCGCTGTCAGCGCCAGCACGTGGGAGCAGCAGCGGCAGGAGCAGGGCAGCCGGCAGACAGGGGACCAGGGGCCACGGAGAGAGGGCCTGGGTGGGGCTCGGAGGATGGGCTGAGAGCCGCCCCTGTGCCCACGGCAACCTTGTGGACCACAGTTCCTTTCAACGTGCATGAATTCATGCACTGGGTCACTAGTATATTTATATTGAGCATTGTTGTTAATAGAGCCATGGAATGCTGCCCTGAAGTGTGGCACTACCTGCTTTTAATGGGTTACTGATCAGTTGATTGGTTCAGTGTGGTTTGCCCAATATGTACTTTGTTCACATGCTCTAAGTAAAGAAGGAGACATTTAAGGAATGAAATGTACAGTGCCTTCTGCAGGGACCAAGTGTTTCTTTAGAATACTATCTAATCATACAAATGATTCCTTCTAGTTTGTAAACATTTGAAATCTGAAAAGGCAGCATGGAGCTTACACCTGCTGCCGGCACCAACCCCGCAAACACCCCCTTTTGGCTCCTGGCACCGACTCTGATCACTTGGCACCATCAGTGGGTGCAATTGGCGGCTGCTGGCCCCATTCACCCCTCAAGGCTTCTCCACCTCCCCCAACTCCTGATGGGCGATCAGGGCCAGCAGCCACCACTCACACCCGCTGACGGCGCTGGCCCCGCTTGCAACCACTGCTGGCTCCGGCTCTAATCGCTCCATGCCATCAGCGGGTGCGAGTGAGGCCAGCGCTGTCAGCGCCAGCACGTGGGAGCAGCAGCGGCAGGAGCAGGGCTGCCAGCAGAGAGGGGACCAGGAGCCGTGGTGGGAGGGACCAGGTGGGGGCATGGAGGATGGGCTGAGACCTGCTCCTGTGACCACCACAGCCTCATGGCCCACAGTTCCTTTCAAGGCGCACAAATTCGTGCACTGGGCCCCTAGTCCATTTATTTTAAGTGACTTGTGTTTCCTCGTTGACTCATGTTGTGAAATAGGACATGTTTATTGTAAGGGGACAACGATTTGACACATGTGAGTATATTGAAATCACACTTAGGGATATAGTTCAGGCATACCTCGTTTTACTACGCTTTGCTTTATTGCGCTCCAAAATGTTGCTTTTTTTTTTTTTAACAAATTGAAGGCAAGACCCTCCACCAGCAAAAAGATTATGACTTGCTTTATTGTACTACTCTCTTTATTACAGTGGTCTGGCACTGAACCCACAGTATTTCCGAGGTATGCCTGCAAAGCACTTAAAATCACTATTTTTTTAGATGAGGAAAAGTTCCCTGCAAAAACTGAACACT
The DNA here is from genome assembly GCF_000327345.1 of Myotis davidii. Classification (NCBI taxonomy): domain Eukaryota; kingdom Metazoa; phylum Chordata; class Mammalia; order Chiroptera; family Vespertilionidae; genus Myotis; species Myotis davidii. The sequence goes on from NW_006284238.1 coordinate 1,979,367, forward strand.
ATTTAAAATACCAACAACAGTAAAATGTACTGCGTTATTCCTGGGCCATAACTTCCTTGGCAACAAGGAGTACTGTAGTCATCCCTTTGTTTCCAGTCTTACTCACACTGCCTGGCATGTTCTTGCCCATTAGAATCTAACCTCTCGAGACAGGAGTTAGGGCTGTTTCTGTCACGGCCAAATCCCTAGCACCTACAGAATGCCCTGCACATAGTAAGTACTCAATAAATATTAGTTGGCTAAGTTAATATGATAGTTCATTAAAGAATGCTTATTGAGTAACTAAAGAGGCACCAAATAATACTTCATCAGACACTGTGAGGATAAGCTCACCTTGTTCCCAGACTGTTCCCGCCACAGTGCAGCAGTCTCTAACGTTTGGACATACGGCAGCTCCAAACTCCTTTAATCCTTTCAAGTTCACACCCAAGGTGATCCTTTGTGCTACTCCCCTTTCCATCTGACATCACAGGGGAGCCTCTTTCCAGATACACCTCCCCCGGGTTTCCAATAGTTTTGCACAGGAGAAACTCATGATGGTGACTCGGCAGTTTTTGCTAGGTCACGTGGCTGTCGGGCAGTACTCCGGGAACGGCTGGGCTACACCTCAGGTTAGTTGAGGGCAGCCTTCATTACTGGAGTTCAGTGACACATTACACTGGGCGGAGAACACTGAGGAACATGTTAATGGTCCCTGGACAGGACTTGGTTCCCAAAACTTTGCAAAAGCGCACCTGGTTCAGAAGACTGAACACTTTCGTTGGGAGCATCAGCAGCCTGCTCTGGGTGGCAGGCCCAGGAGGACCCACAGATGATGTCACAGTTATCTGGTAACACAGGGGACTGTGGACAGGTCTCCTGTCTCAAAACAATGCTATCTCCACCCCTTGATTTGTTGGGCTTCAGCAATTCCACGTGCCTGGGGGCAACTGGAAATCTGAGGGGCTTTTTGATGATGGTTTTCGTTGTGACAGTGGTGTGACTCTTGTCGCAGGGAGCCGGTAGACGGTACTGGGACAGGCTGGTACCGTCCCGAGAGGAAAACTTTCCAAACCAGCTCTCATGCCGTCAGTGGGAAATCAGACACGTCTCTTCTCTGCAGCATGGTTTATTTGGGTGAAATACTTAAAATAATTGGTTCATTTTTCATCCAAATGACTAATAAGGCAAAATTAAAGTATGTTCATATTCCAGTAAGAATGGAGGTTGAGGGAATGGAAAAAACATTCAGTGAGCATCTACTC
>NW_006284238.1:1980648-1997571 GCF_000327345.1 Myotis davidii
CTATGCCTTAATGCCCTGATTACAGATGAACAGCGGCTCAGACAGAATTAGTGCTTCACACAGGGGCACACAGCTTCACTGACATTCAATTTCCAGCTACAATTAAGAAAAATGATTGTTGTTTTCACACAAATTCATTTCAAAGTTCTCTTAAATCTCTTCAACATGGCTGCTCTGTGGGAATATAAACGACAATGGATCCCACTTGGCCTGCGAGGCATTGTCATGGTGCTGTGGTCGTGGGAGACGCTGAACCGTGATGGAAACATGACGAAGCTGCAAGGGCCTCTGGACAGCACCAACTGACCCCTGCCCCAAACGGCAACTTCCCTTCCTCTCTCCCACCCAGGGGAACATTGTCCTGTGTCCCTCAGGCAGACGCCAGCAGGAAAGACAGGGCCCACGCTCAGAGAGAGGGAAGAACAAGGAAGCCAGCAGCAGCAAACCCCAAGGAGGGCCTTCTAGGGGGAGAGCAGGCTGCTGTGGACGGGGAGCTGAATGGCACTTGGTCCTCCCCAGGGGGCTGGGAAGGGCTTTGCAAGGGAAGTGACCTTTCAGTGACTTGTGAAGGACAAAGAGGCACCAGCCCGTGGACAACATGCACTACATGTACACGTATTTGTCAGGGAAGAGGGAAACCCACTCTAAGCTAGAATAAAACAATGGCTCTCACCCTTGCTTTGTGAGCTCTGTGGTCAGTTTCTCCAGCACACATAGCAACTTAGAGTATAACGGAGGTGAGGTACGTTCTTGTTTTAAATGGCACTTCTCTGAGGGGGGAGGGTAGCTAAGAAAATGGATCCCCCTGTCTCAGCGGGAAAAGTAAGGGGCCCACAGTACGTCTGTGAAGGTGTCGCAAATAGCACACTTGGCGCCTGCCTCCTGATTCGGGGCTCTTGCCCTCACGCTGGTCTGTCATTCTCCACAGACTCCCTGGGCAATGCCACTCACTGCTAACAGCCCCAGAGGCTGACTCCGGGGGGCCCAGCGGCGGAGTGCTGACTCGCTGGCAGACACCTCCGGAGTCCGTCTCTCTCCGAGGTGCTGGCTCTCTGGCTATTATGGACCCTGGCATTCGTCAGGTGCCCCTGGAGGTCATCCTGGACAACGCACATTCAAATGGGACTCCACTGGCCCCAGGATGGGCACACATGGAAATGAGTAAAATAGGGGTAATGGAACTTTTAGCAATAGCTCCAATTTGTATGTGAATGAGATGAGTCATCTAAGTGCAGTTTAAAATATTTTAAATAGGACACTAAGAAAAAAATAAAAGAGCAGACAATACATCGATTTTCCCAGGACCCTGCTCAGCCGACAGCATGCACACTGCAGGCCCTGGGAGGTTTTTATGACCCTATTTCCCTCCCTTTGTGGCAGGACCTCTCACGTCCCCTTTCAGGAGACATGCCACATCCTGGTGATGTTTCTCTTACAGTTAGAGCAGGGAGGCCTGAGACACCAGGCATCCAGCACCACTTTCACAGGCTCCCAGCTTACCTCTCTCTTTCTCGTGAGCAGCAAGACGGATAAAGCTGGAGCTACGTGGATAGGCTGCAGGCAGCAACCACAGTGAGGGGGATGGGTCTTCCCAGCCTGGTGGAGGCCGTGGAAATGACTCTGGTGTGAGAGCAGCCTGGCTGCTCCCGCTCTCTACTCTGCAGGCAACTTGGAGGTCCCTTCCTTTGCTCTTCCTTCCTCAGCCACACCCAGGCCTTCTCCAGGAACCGTACCCTGACTCGGCTACAACGAATGTCCGACACATGTTTGTTGATGTGAGATGACTTAAACTATGACTGCAACCAAGATTACAATCAAGAATACTGTGGTTTTCAGTCCAACTATTCACGGGGGTCTTTTAAACCTCCCCTGCCCAGGCCATGTGCCAGGCGACCTGTATCCGAACCTTGGAGGAGTGGGACCCAGGCATCATTATTCTTTACAGCTCCTAGGAGATGCCCAAGGGCAGCACGGGTTGAGAGCTGCTGGAGTAAAGGAGCCCCCTAGAGGGTGCAGATGATTTCTTACCTTGGGGGTTGGAAGGCAAGCCCTGAACTAAGATTACTGAAAGGTAAGGAGCGCATACCTCCTCCCAGGCTGCCCTCCGCATGACACTCCGAGTCAGGGGTTCTGGAGAAAGAAAGCTGCTCCCACAGCTCATTAGCCCACCTCTCTTTCCCCCCAAATACTCATCCCTGCCTGAAACAGAAGTATACTTTTGACTATGGTGACACCAGACTGGTTTCTTCTCCTTCAGCATTGCCTTAGATTTCTAGTGAGGGGTGGCCAGAGGAGGCAGCCCCTGGCCTTCCCAACAGCTAAGGGAGGGAAAAGTGCCCCAGACCCCGTGTTCACATGGACCTTGTGCTTCTTCAAGGGGCCACTCATGAGGTGGGAGAGGACTCAGTATTTATTATACATTTAAAAAGAAAACTGGATTATCTTATTGGAGCCTAAAAGCCACTTGCTAACCACGAGAGTCAGCTGACGGCAGGCTACCCATAATGCACCATGCTTCACACAGAAACCTCTCACCCATCGCCCGAGGCCTCTAAGAATGCGTTTTTAAATATGGATGTAAGAACTCTTGTGTGGCAAAAATCTCATCTAAAAACCCCAAAGCGTAGACAGATACAGATACTGAGAAGGCAATGAACCTGGCAGGGCGGCAGGCTCATGAATTCAGTCAATTTTGTCAAATGCAGTCATTCCATTTCAGAATCTGCAATGATTGGGAGTGCTATGCTCTGTCAATATCACAACAGGCCTGGCTTCGTGCTGTCTCTTCTTCATGAAATGTGGGCTGCCTGTGAGGACGAGCATTGCTTCTCTTCACTTGAATTAGCACAGTGAGAAAGCAGCGGAGAACCCCGAGGACGGGGATCACAGAATCGCCTGCAGGGTTAAGGGGGAATCGGGGCTCGGGGCTCGCCAAGCTGAAGCCTCTAATTAGAGATTAGTGTGACAGGAGTCCCACAACCACACTGTCAGAGAGAAAAATTAGTGACATTTTCATTCCCCGTGTTACCCTGCGATCCTCCACCAAAAAAGATGTTTCAAGCCAAGTTTAAGTTCTAGGCACCAGCCCTGCGTAGGCCACTCTGAGGCCACAAGCCCATAGCCATGGAGTTGGCCCACCGTGCAAGTCTGTACATTTTTAAAAAATAGATTTGCATGTGCAGTGCAGACGAACGCCATGACAGACATGTGCGGGACAGGGATGGAGGAAGCCACTGGGGCACTCATCTGCAGCGCTCCAAATGGTTCCGCAAAAGATCAAGTCTTTGAGGAAACCTGTGCCCTAATAAGATAATTAATGTCGTCGCTGAGTGGTAAGTGCGAGGTATTTATGGAACACATCTGGGTGTTTCTAAATTACACTGGCAAAATTAAGCTGGAAAATACAATTGAGGGTGAAATCTCTCAGAACTAAAAAATGTGTTTCCTCTTGTGCTTAATGGCTTTCTTGTTTTCAGCTTTTGTTTTCTTACACGAAGCTTATGGAGTGGTCATCACCAGTGGACACCTGATGACAACAATTTATTTCCAAAACTGCATCAGGTAGAATTTATGAATTTGGCCTGTTTCCTAAAAACATTTATTATCAGCAAAAATTTATTCTGCATAAAAATAATCTATAAATCTGTAGATTAAAAAATCCCTACAACAGCCCGGCCGGCATGGCTCTAGTGGTTGAGCATCAACCTATGAACTAGGAGGACATAGGTTGATTCCCAGTCAGAGCACATGCCTGGGTTGTGGGCCCGATCCCCAGTGAAGGGCGTGCAAGAAGCAGCCAATCAATGATTCTCTCTCTTCATTGATATTTCTATCCCTCTCCATTCTTTCTGATCAATAAAAATATATTTTTAAAAACCCTACAAAACAAGTGCTAGTTTTGGTTTTCAGAAGAGAGGCTGCATCCATCAGAGCATTTCAGGGCTGGCCTCTGGAGGAAGCTGAGTCCCTTGGCACAGCAGCTGCCTGAACTCTGTGACTGCCCTGAACCCAGGGAGATGCGGCTACACTCAGAATTCCCAGCTACAGGAAGCTGGTCTTATACCCTAGGGGTTGTCTTTCTTATTCATTTATCCCCCTCTGCCTCGATATTTTTTATCATCAATCAAATTACTAAGAAGCAGTGGGATCTAAAGGTTATCAAACTTGCTTTTAGCTGAACAACTTCTATAAACCACATAATAACTAAGTAGATAAACAAACCATATAAGTAACGTAAATAAATAAAGCAATAACAGTGGGGCTCTCTGGTTGAGGGCTGCAAAGCCCAGGCACCCTGTCCTCTTGGCCCGAGGAACCACCTCAGAAGCACGGTGTTACACAGAATGCAGATGGGAAACACAACCCAATCCGTTCACCCATCATCTGCCCATACACCCATCCAGCCATCTGCCCATCCATCTATCCTTCCATCGTCATCCGATACATACCTGTTTAGCAACTACAACATACCAGCCACTATGGGAGGGCCAGACAATACAGCACAGGAGACACTCAGGCACCTTACATTCTAATGAGGAGGAGAGTGGTGGGGATGGAAAAAGTAAGAATTAACCACCACAACAAATAAGAGCTGGTGACATGGAAGTCACTGGTGACCTTGAAAAGAACAGAAACGGGGCACGGTGGGGATGGAAATAGGTGGTGAGGAGTGGTGAAAAAGGATGGACGACTGTTCACAGCCAGTCCTTCTCAGGAACTTCCCGGGAGTGGCCAGAAAGCAGGGCTCCAGAGGACCGCTGAGGCAGGTGTGCTATGTAAGTGGTTCTTCGTGCAGAAGAAAGGTAAGTCTGGGTGCCGGTTTTGAAAATTAATTTGCAGTCTGACAGCACTGTGGCTGCCCATTTGCTTGTCTCCCCCAGGAGGCTGCAGGCTCCATGGGGTAGGAACTCGATCTTGTTCACTGATTTTTTCTGACCTGTCACCTATCAGAGTGACTGGAACATAGTAAGCAGCTCAACAGCTATTTCTTGAATAAATGAATAAAATATTTAATCAAAATTGGCAGGGGGGAAGTTTAGATTTTCTCTCTGAAAAACTACTTGCCAAACAAAATTTGCATGAGGCGCAGCATGGCCAGCCCTGAAAACCTGCTGCCCTATGGCGGGCCTCTCGAGCACGGCCGTTCCTTCGCAGCGGACAGCAGCTCCCGTCTCCTGAGCCCCTGCGGGCCATCCTTGTTCCCACTTTGCAAAGTCAGGTGCTTGCGAGTTCTGGGATGCGATCTGAGCTCTGTTGGGATATTGCTGTTACCTTTCCTATTTCTAAATTAGAAAAATAATATGATCCTGCAACCTCATTCTTTTGTATAATTACTTAAGTCGAATCAAAGTTCCAAGGAGATTATTTACTGCAAAACAATGATGCTCCAGGGTTCCTTCAGGCAAACGCCAACCAGTCTATCCACCCTACAGCATTTGGGGAACAGAAGGCCCCCTTCCTCCTCTAACACACACACACACACACACACACACACACAATTTCACACTACATCCATCCCATAACAGAAGTGAACAAAACAAACAAACAAAAAACAGCTATTTGCAGCACACATCCTTAAAAGGTTCTCAGGAGATGTTGATTTTTCTGAAGAAACAAACCAAACGAGTCCCAGCCTAGACACCGGCTGGCTGTCATACTTGGCCAATCTTTCCTCTTTCTGTTCATCCGCTGGTCTCTACGCTTCTTCTTCCTCTATAAGTTTGACTGTAAATTGATTGGTCTTAACTATTTTAAAAAATAGGTTCTATGGGTTTTTTTTTTAGAATTGTGGTCTGAGTCTCAGGGGCCTAGTTTTTCTTTTGTTTGTTTTTTTGGTAAGATCTTAGCATATATGATATACACTCATGGCTAGGATATTATGAGCCAGGTGGTTCATATCATGGTTAAATATCCGGTACATGATTCGGAGCAGGTATGCATACTATATGAGTAAATAATAATGAAAATAATAATAGCTAATAGCAGCTACATTTATTAAGTATTTTCAGTGTGCATATCTTTGGGTTAAATGCTTTGTTGCACTATCTCATTTAAACCCATAGGATACATAATATTATCCCATTTTTCAGATGATGAAACTGAGGCTTTTAGTGAGGAAGTTGTCTAAAGTCCCACAGACAGTAAAGCAATGGAAGTAGAATTTGAAAACACTAATGTTCGCCAAATAAACGTGTCAAAAAAGCTCCAGGCCAGCATTTTCTTGGTTTAGTATCTAAAGGCAGGAAAGGCCTTTCGGTTACCACTTCACAACAGTTCAGGTGAACAGGGTTGGAAGAAGAGGTGGGAACACTTGGCTAAAATGAGGTTGAGTGGTAACCTCTATAGCTCAGCTGATGTGTGTTTCCCTGTTTCAATTACCAGGAATAATCAGGAGAGGGTTGTAAAAATGTGTTTTAAAGTGCTCCTGTGTGAAAAAATCACCCAGAGAAACTGTTTTATCAGCAAAAGAAACAAGATGCTGATACTTCAAGTGAAAGACTTAGGTGCAGATTTGAGAGCCCGGCCACACTCTCTCACCATCTTTCTTCTCCCCGTTCTGTGGAGCACATGGCACTGCGGGTTATTCATGTAACTGTATGTTGCTCACGACCTAGGGCTATAGGATCTGTATGGTCAGACAACTCCTGCCTTGTTAGGAGAGAATGTTTTTGGTTTTTTGGTGTGTTTTGTCGGTGTGTTTTTCTTACACTTTATTTTCTTTGATAAGGCATACATTTTCAGTCTTAAAATTTGGCTACGGGCAATCTAGAAACAGCTGTGTGCACGTTGCAGGGGAGGGACGAGCCCCTGCAGGTATACACTTTGTTTCATGGCTGAATTGCTACCAAAACAGTCCTGGACACAGTGCCCCGCAAATTATTTTCCCTGAAACTGATTTTTCCAGTTAGTTCTGTGTATTAGTTACAGAGTCCTACATTATTTTCCCCACAGGGCTTTCCTGCTTATGATTCCTAAATAAGCTGATAAAAACTCCATTTTCTCCACAGAAATATTTAGGTTGTTGAGGCTTTCTCTCACCATGATTACTTCCTGGAAAATGCAGTGGTCAATTCTGCCCTGAATATTCTGATATTAAATTGGGCACACACGACTTGGCCCTGGGTAGTTGAAGGCTGTACAGCAGATTCCTGGCTCTAAAGGGCTGACTGGTTTGTTACTTGCTTTCTATACTGGCTTCTCGTTGACTTGATTAAGCGAAATATCTCTACCATTTAAATGAGGAGCTTGTGCGAAAACAAAGATTCCATATGACCTCAGGAAAGAATTTCTTATTTAAAAAAAAATCATCTATTTCACTCCCCAACTAAGTACTTTGGGAATTAGGGCAGGTGAAGGGAAAGGGTCTTGGCCATGGCAGTTTGATGAGAAATGAATTAATTTCATTATTTCCATGGTGTGGATCAATAACAGTCGCCTCTGCAGCGGCCCCTGGCCTGAAGGCAGCTGGAAAAATCAATAGGATCACAGAGAAGCCCTCTCCTCCCCCAGCAGCTTCTCTGATCTTTTCTGGGTGGACTCTTCACGCCTGTGTAATTCTAATTTATGTCAACTAGAAATCAAAGAAATTCCGAGAGGCTTTGGTCATAGGACATCAGGGTGGACCTTTCAAAATCTATTTATGTCTCTTCCTTAAGTAACGTGGGCTCCACAGCCCTCCTGGCGCCTTAATGGGCCCAGGAGAAGCAGCCATCCAACAGAAGGGCAGCTACCTGCTGCAGACGGAGGCAGAGGGATGGAGTTAGTAGATGGAGGTGCACTTTCTCCATCCTGTCTACAACTCTGCAGGGACAGAGGAACTAATAAGCATTTTAAGCAAAATGCTTTGCCAAGAGTGGCTCCCTCAACAACGCTCTTTAATGATACCCCAGACGCTGGCATTTTCAAATCAAATGAACAGTGTATAAAATTAGTTCTGCATGAAGTTAAAAAAAAAAAGTAAGTGAAAGGGAGCTTTTAAAAGCTCCAGCATTTCTCCATCCAACTGCTTTTCACAAGGCTTTGGCATACGAGAATTGCTACATTTATGATGTTATTCGCTGCTCATAATTCAGGCTCTCTGTCTCCAAACTTCTGTATTAACACGCACGGCAGAGGTTTCCACCACGACATTTTATCACCGAGGTTTCCCCAACCAGCCAGGCTGCCTCTGGCGAGGTCTGGTTTCTCAGCCAATGCTATGCCACTGGGCTCCCTCCCTCTTCATCAACCTTGTTACCCAAAACATTTTTCATTAACCTTGAACACTGCATTTCCATTTGCCCTACAGCTTTTCCATGAATTTTTTTTTTGTCTTTTCCAGTTTTGTTCTCCATCCAAACTGCCTTTCGAGAAGTGAGGAAAACACATTATTAGGAGAAACAGATCTATATAGAATCTAGCATTCCCTGAAGTTGTGAAAATGATTTCTAGAACCAAAGCCACCATCTGTAATTAAGGCAAGCAGAGTAAACATATTGCTCCTATTAGAGTCCTGTTGATTATACAAGTAGTTTTTCCTAAATCGTCAAGTAAACGTGTGTTAAGTTGATAGGTGATTTCGGGTCAACTCTAATTCCCAAGGTCAAGTAAGCCTTTGAACAGTCTTTAAGAATATAAATTCACCCCAATTCATCAAAGCCATCTCACACAGCGTTTTCTTCTCTTGGTTCTTACAATGCATTAAAGTTTAGGAGATTAAGTGGCCTCAGCTTCAAAACCCAAAGTAATGCCTGTAACGTGCTTATCCATCCAGCAATCAGAAAAGCCATTCAAACCGGGGCTTCCTAACTCACTTCCCAATTTTACAAGTGCCCGGGGAACGCTGCGTTCCTCAAATGGCCGGAGGACTCCTCTGTCACCACTGTTGCAGCCAAACAAATTTTACTGCTGTTTTGCTTAGACAGTGTCTGATAATCTAAGTACAAGTTGCTTTCGTCTGCAAACAATATGTTTAATGTTTCTCATCTGTTCTTTGTTTACCTAATGAGAGAATCGGGAGGAAAAACACCTTCCTGCAACAAATACAATGCATTTTGTTATTCTTACAATTTTTCAAAAACTCAAGTGAGGAGAAAAACGTAAGTTTGGTCAAGTATAGCTTTCGGATTAAGTATAAGTGGCCCAAATGAAACTGACTGCACATGAAAGAAAATATAACCAGCCTTCAATATTTCTCAGAACCATAGGAGCACGGCGCATGTGTCCTGGGACACGCAGATGCCACAAACCCTCCCTCATCCCAGTGCAGGGACCCAAGGGACGGCGTTTCTGAAGTGGGGGTAATTGTGCAGACCATTGAGATCTCTTGTTCACTCCTTTGGCTCCACGAAGGGGAAGGATAACTCATACTTATGAATTATTAGTGGTCAGCAGGTTTGGTTAAGGTACAGGGAGAAGAGAGAAAGGCCCAAATGAATTTAGTTAATTCTTTGTTGGCACAGATGATCGCATTGAGGTAGTAAATCGTTGTCTCCATATCCTAATCATAATGTCTCTGTGTTTCCTGTTTTTATTATTTTTCTCCATTATTTTTCTTAGTACTTTTTTTTTTGTTTACCTATTTGAATTGTCTGCTCCCCAACTCACCCTTCTCTCCCACTGCAAATCTTTCTTCATCCCTACGCCTGGGTTAGTAAGTTGATCCCCAGTACAGCGTGAGGAAATTTAAGTGAGGAAAAAAAGTAAAAGGGCAAAATCTCCTGTAATCTGAGTTTGTTTTTTTTCCCCTTTCATTTTAATTCCCTTTCAAAACAGGATAGCAGGCAATACACTTTTTTTTCTCCTCTGGAAATTCAAATATTAAACCACAGGCTAATATAATGACATTGATGATAAGAATAATCAATAACACTGAGCATTTTATATATAACACAATATTCTAAGGGCTTGATATAAGTGCACTCATTGAAATGCTCACAACACTTCTACAGGAAAGGTACTATTACCATCCCCATTTTTCAAACAAGGAAACAGAGATACTGAGATGTTAAGTAACTGCTCAAGATGACACAACCAAGTGTCCAGCCCAGATCTAAACCTGAACTCTGGCTCCAGAGTCCACTACAAACTGCTTTTCTTTGCTACTCAAATTTTTCTTTGAGTCTTGATAAAAATTTGAAAGCAGGTAATGGATAGCATGATACCAATTTTGAAAGCTGAATAGCTGGTTACTCTAGATTTCCATTCAACTAAATCAACCAGGCGTTTATGTGCAGATTTCACTTGCACTTTGTGTGTGGTTTGGAAACTTTTCTCTCTTCACAGAACCTCTCATGTTTGCCTCTGAGCTGCCTTAAGCCTAAGGGCGCCGGGCAGCAAGCCTGGGCCCCCGCACCCCCTGGCTGGCCAAGGGCTACCGCACCCCATGGCTGGCCAAGGGCTATGGTCGGACACCTGGTGCTAGAGCCAGGGGCCACACAGAGCAGCTCACAAGTTGGAGAAAGGATTGAAAGGCTGCCCCAGGAAATGGGCAAAACCCTCAGGGGTACAACCATACAGAACAGTCACCCCATCTCACTTTGAACTAACTTGTATTTGGGTAGAAAAGGATCCATTTTTTAAATTTAAAATTATCAAAATGCTGGTCAGCAAATATATCTGAAATAACCTCCTATACTAATCAAAAAGTAAATTTCTTTAAAAAAAAAGTCTTTTAAATTGGTTTTTTATTTTAAATTTTCAATGACAGTTTACATTCAACACCATTTTGTATTAGTTTCAGGTGTATGGCATCTTGGTCAGACAATCCTATATTCCAAAAAGTGTTCCCCCTGATATCTCCAGTACCCAACTGGCACCACATGTACTAGTAGTTATTACAACACTACTGACTATTTCCTCTGCTGTACTCCTCTATTTTGTAGCTACCAATCTATACTTCTCAATCCCTTCACCTTTTTCACCCAGTCCCACAAGCCCCCTCCCCTCTGGCAACCATCAGTCTGTTCTGAGTCTGGTTCTGATCTGTTTAGGACATAAATTTTTACAGTTCATCACTGAAGGTGGAGCTGATTTCAACAAATCCAAAGACTAGAATGATGGTGATGTTGAGACGGTTGTGGATACAGCGACCCACTTTGAATGCACACATTTGTGGCGTCCTTGCTTAGGTAGTACTCATGTAGGCGTTCCTCTGGCTGAGATTGAGGACCTCTGCTGTCATTGCTCAACATTTCTCGAATACTCTGCTGACTGTGGGCCCTCCCTTTAACGGCTATTCTTCTATTTGCCCCAAATTTGCTACATTTAGAAAATGCATGCCCTTTGAGAGGCACATAATATTTAGTTTCACTCTCTTTTGTTAGATACGTCCCTAACCACCATTAGCAAAAGTATCACACATGTGTAAATTACTCTAAGATGCCAGCGTTTTCTGAGCAAGTTTCTGAGGTGGCTCTTTTCCAAGGAAACAGTCCCTGTGCCTGGAGATGCCCCGAGGATGTGCCACAAGCCTGAACACAGACTCCTGAGACCTGGGGTACCATCTGGGATGAGTGGCCTTGAGCCATGTGTGGTCTTTCTGAGACTCTATATTCTCGCCTTCACAGTACGAATAACTATTTCTTAGATCCCTTATAGGAAAAACATCTTCAAAGGGCCCCGTGTTAAATATGGCCCAATTTCCCAAACTCACATTCAGGCCTCTGGGCCAGCTCCACAGGCCTGCAGTGGGTCCTCTGGGACGTATCTCATCATGTGCTTAGGTGTGGAAAGATTCAAATTCCCACGTAATATCCACATACCGGCCATTCCTGCCCCCAGAGAGTCGAATGCATAGCTGTTGGGCCCTGAAATCGCATACTTCGAATTGGGGAAAAACAATCTGGCACTTTCTTTCCACCTTACTGCTGCAGGAAACATGGAACCCAGAGCAAAACTTTACTGTTAGAAACTGCATGTTGCAATGTGCCTGCCATGCAAACATTACACATTTTGTCCATGGGCTTTAAAGGTAGGAGGCCAAAATCAAAGTTGACTATGAGTATGATTGTTTTTTCTTTCTGCATAAGCACAAAATTCATTTTTTAAATAGAGAAATGCAAATATAATGTCAGATTAGGTTAGAAAGCCAGGCATCTTACAATGCATAGATGTTAACAGTGCATGTATGTGTATGTATACATATATACCTATATACATACATACCTACATACGTAGATGGAGAGAGAGAGAGAGAGGGAGAGAGAGAGATAATGATATCCAGCTATTAACTACACTGATATGTACGAAATTAACTTAAAAGGTAACTCTTACTTTATCGCATCTCATCAGCCCCAAATATCTCAGAGACTTGCTGCTCTGTGCAATCAGGGTGGCTCCTTGGTCTGTAATTTCTTTACACCATCCAACATCCACCGTCTCTATTGTCATGCTGTATCGCCCAATGGCTATCAGCGCTGCGAGAAGGGACAGGGGGAAGAAGGCAGAATAAACATTAGCAGTGGGAGGGATATCTATCTCATTATTACCATTTCTCCCATTTCCTCACTAAATTTGTTCCTGAAATGTTGTGTGTAAACGCATGTTTTATAAACAAAATTAAGTTTAAAATGCTTTAGGAAAACTTGCCCTATGACAAACTCTTTCACAAAGTGAATGGTCATTCCATAATTTCCATTTCATTGGAACACAACTTTTTATCAGTTTTACTCGTTGCAAGATTACCTGTACTTGCAAACATTCATATCTGCAGAAGGAATAAATTAAAATGAATTACACATAAAATGCTACAGAAAACCCCAACTAGTAACTAAACTTATCCCAAGATAATGTTAATTTTTTAAAAAAAGAAAAAATCCATATAAACACCATTTTGAGGTGTGTAACACTGCATATGAATTTCTTTACTGATTGGCATAAATTTTTCCATCTGTTCATGATCTTAAAATGTAAGAATATATGATATTTTTCACATTAGTCCTTCCTGGGACTGTTAGGAATTAAGAGTACATTATACACACAGTTGAATTTAATTGGTGCCATGCTAGAGTGCAGTAAAGGGAATGCATTTGTTCTGGTGAATTTCTTCCTCATATCAGAAATATTCTTTCCATTAACATATAAAATGAAACCTGTCATCTGAAAACTATGACAGTATCTCTAGTCTCCTTGACTGTTTAGCCTAGTACTAACGTGCAGATGCTCATCCCATAATCTTTGAGGTGCCCTCCTTATCACTGCTCATAACCAGCCACCCCATCAGAGCGACCAATCAGTGAATGCGGCTTTTTGCTGCGGACTTCTGATTGGACAGACATGCATGCCTCTACCTTTGTGAGCAGAAAAACAGATTTCAGTACCTCCATCCTGAGTATGTTTATGGTGCATTGGTATGTAAATGAAAACCCCCAAAGCAATGCCACAAATATTAAAAAGGAAGAAGTTGTTTGCTAATTATTTCTTTATTCTATCATAGGATGAATTGATTCACTAGATTAATAAGAGCAGAGTGAATTATTCATGTGAATAAATGTTAACTCTTATAGCTCAGAGAAAAGTATACTTGGCAAAATCACTTTGCTAATTACCTCAGTAATTTTTCTTTTAACCAGAAAACTAATGCCCATTCCTTTAAATATCAAAGACAGATATTTAAAGCTTACAAAAACAATAGTCATGATCCCAGTGTTTTCCAGTGAAAATGCTATAAAGGAAGAGAAAAATTTTTTCCTGGAAGTTCCTCATGCCGCTAATTTGCAGATGCTCTCTTCTTTGTGTGTGCTATTTTATGCTATTCCGGTTAGTTTTCCTAGGAGGTAAGGCAGGGCAAGGGGGCGATCTGCCAAAGGCTTGCTGAATCGTCTGAATGATATTTTTGTGTAGTAGAAGCAATGTCCCAGGTCAATCCCATTGGTGTTCTTGACCTAAGAAAACTGTTGTTATCTCTGTTATGGTCATAACTTTCATTGGTTATGATGTCCTGAGGATCCCCTATGATGAACGAAGTAGAAGATACATAAAAAAAATTCCTTTCAATACAAAGGGCTCAAACTGTCATTTCAAAAGACCACAAAGCACAAGTTGCAAGACGGCCCTGGGGCGGTCGATTGTGCACTGTTATTGAGGTTTGAGGCTAGAACATGAAAGCCCTGCAGTAGCTAGAAAAAGGGAAACCCAATAGTCGGAGTTTTCAGAGGCTGGTTCCTGAGCAAATAGAGTCCATAGCAGTTTGTTCTAGGTGCTAAAATCACCGGTGTTTGGTATTTCCTTTTTTTGTCCGTATTAAAATAAACAGTAAATAAGACGAATGAAGATACATCGGGGTATTCGATTTTTGTTTAGTCATAGTCCTATTTACTGAAGTAAGAATTAAACTTTATTGTTGCTTAACGTGCTCATTTATTCAACAAACACTCCATGAGCTCTCACTCTACAGCCTTCTCACCAATATTTATAGACTATCCATGCGCTAGGCTAAGAATTTTAGGTGCATTGTCTCACTTTATCCTCACAGCAATGTTATGCAGTCGTATCGTTATTTCCATATTAAAGATCAGGAAACGAGTCACAGAAAGACGGAGTAACTTTCCCAGTATAGCCAAATAGCAAGTGGGGAAGTGGGTAATAAGCTCCGCTGGCTCTAGCACTGGGTGCCCATCCAGCCTACCAAGTTGGAATCAAGTGGTGAGGCACTGGGCCATTGTAATTCCCTGCACTACCAGCATGTGGAGCTGTGGTGCGACACAGGGGTCCCGTGCTGGGTCCTGGGGACAGAACAATTCCCAGAGCTCAGAGGCCAGCTGCCGTGGGGGTGGGTGATGGGAGGTTTGGGTGGAAGTGAGGAACGGCCAAGTGAACAGTCACCATACAATGCTCACCCCCATCTCTTTTCATGCCTACCTCCTTCTCACTTTTCAGACCTCAAGTGAGAGGTCAGCTTCTCAGAGCCATCACCCTATCATTTATTACTATTGGAAATGTTATTTATTTACTTATTTGTGGCCCACCTCCCCCATTAGAACCACAGCTCCTATTCACTGCTGTATGTCCAGCACCTAGCATGTGCCTGGTACAGAGATGGTTCTTAAAAATACTAGTTGAATACACCAGTGACTCTAACATGTTTAGGTCAATTATAGAGGCATGCCAAGGGGGGCCGGGAGCCCCTCACTCTTCAGGGGAGGAGCGCTATCATGGGGGCCTCCTGGAAGAGCTAAGCCAGGTCTTGAGGGATGAGTGAGGGTTTTCCAGAAAAACCAAGGAGTGAGGGCAAGGGTGTGGGGCTGAGGAAAAGCATGTGTCAGGGCAGGGAGATGTGAAAGAACAGGGACTGCAGGTCTTCCTGTGTGTCTGAAATAAAAAAAAAGTGCAAGGAATTGGCAAAACTTATTGCAGAAATATTTATTCATGATTAGTAGCACTGAGGTAGGCATAAGAGATAGAAAGGGCAGCAAAAATAAGAAGAGTCCTTGATGCCATCTTTATATTCTAATAGGCGGAATAGACGTGAGACAAACACAAAGTGTGTATAATTCTAAACTGTAGCAAGTGTTCTGAAGGTAATGGGCTGATCACTGTAAGAATAACATTTAGATGGGGCTGGGGGGAGGAGGTACTGAGGAAAGTGTTTCTGATGAAGTTATTTTTAATAGCCCTGCAAAAGCAATACCAATTTTAGAAATTAAACACACACACACACACACACACACACACACACACCAAACATCTGATGTTAAATACCTCACCAAGGCCCCAATCCAAATAAGTGGCAAAGACAGGGTACAAACTGAGATAGTTCGTTTCTTTCCAAAGCTAACGCTCATTCTACCAACAGCAGCAGCACCAGTGGTGTAGGGGGTGAGGGGTGGTGCGGGGGGAAGCAGGCTACATGTGTTCAGGATGTATTTCCCTTTACCACAATTCTGGAGTGAAACATTACAGCTTATAGGTAGCCAAGTATTTGCCTGTGACTATAAGATTCTTTATTGGAATCTTTAAATTCTAAAATGCATACTGAGTAATTTACTTCTCTGTGACTATATGCTACCTTTGGATGTTTTTTCATTGTTGCTCATGAGCTAGCTGTGAACCATGCAGTGCGATTTCAAATTCACTTGTAGCCTCACAATGTAGTAGAGGTCTGACCTCGGGATGACATTGAACATTTCTGAGCCTCGGTTTCCTCACCTGGACAAATGGGGATGTTGACTCCATGTCCTGCCTACTTCACAGTGTTGGCTTGAGGGTCAAATGAGATAATACATGTAAGGGACTTTGCACTACATAAATGTCATGATTTATCTGATATTTTCCCAAACCATTCTACAGTAGTGCAGTTGATTTAAAATGAAAAGACTTGAAAGAGTTTTGAAAAATAAAAACCTCCAGGCAAATGAGAGCATTATATAAGTACTTGGTCATTATGTCACTGCTATAGTTCTTGAACTGCCTACTCTCCATTGGTGTTCATTAAACCCGTAGACTGCACCTGGGATGACAGGGCTGTAAATGTATATATGATTACTACCTTCATTAGGGGCTGTTGACACATTACAATGATATTTATTGAGCCCTGAAAAGGGATAAATTATGCAAGACTAATTCCTAATCCCCATGCAATTTTAATATACTTTCTTTATGTGCTAAGTGCATCTAATAAAGTTAAATTTTAAAAAGTTACACAAATTACAAGCTGTAATTCAGTAACTCATGTGATGATCAAGGAAGGATATAGAATAGATCAACCCACTAACAGGCATTTCCATAGGCATACAGAGTGACTGAAAAACATGGGCACATATGCACTTACTTTTGACTAATAAATTCCATTTCTAGGAACCTACCCTGAAAATATACTTCTAATTATACAAAATTACACACACACACACACACACACACACACACACGACATATATCCTATCTAATAATAGACAAACATGGTAATTAACCATACCTTCGCTACGTCTCCCATTGGCTAATCAGTAG
>NW_006284238.1:1997722-1998728 GCF_000327345.1 Myotis davidii
AACCCCCCGCCAGTGCACAAATTTTTGTGCACAGGGCTTCTATTATATATATAAAGTTTTTTCATGGGAGCATTGATTGTACTTGCAAACTTATAGAAACAGCCTTAATGCTCAAACATAAGAGTGTGGTTAAATAAACTATGCCACACCCTCATAACTGAACACAAGAAGCTGAAAAAAAAAATGGGGTAGATCACTGGGAACTTCCAAATCATTCAATGAAGAAATGAAAGTGCAAAAGGGCTTATATGGTGTGCTACCACCACACAAAAGGGAACATAATAAAAAACAGGAATCTTCTCATTTGTGAGAAATGAGTACGGGGGAGATATTCCCAGAAAACATACTAGTAGAGTCTATTTAAATATAAGGGGTTGGTGGGAAAAGAGAGGGAAGAAGGGGCACAAATGTGGTGGTGAAGTGTGAGGAGGGACAGACACTTCTTGAAATATCTCTTTGGCTATAACTTTGAATCTCTGAACCACAGTAATGCTTTATATACCTCCCACATAAAAAAATTAAGGCCAACTAGAATGTGGGGGAACCCAAAGTGGCATAAAAACAGCAACAAATAAATCTTAATTGTATTACCAGTGAGCAGCATGAACCTGCTGAATAATATAACCACACTGAAGGGGATGGGAATTAAGTCACTTTGGAAAACATGATTTTGACTGACTATTATAAGGAGCAAAATCAAAAAGAACTGCCAGCAAATATTGTTCTCTAGTTAGTAAATATGTTTCCCACAGAGGTGTGAGTTAGCAATTTAGTAAACAACTTTATGTGTAATCTAGGATTGTAGAAACTGAGTGCCAGTCTTCGGACTGTTAGAGAAATAGGTTACAAATAAGAAAAGGGGAGAAGATTATAATGAATCTGTGGTATTGAACTGAAATCAGAGGTATTAAAGTGAATTCATATTTTTTATATATACACACATAGTTACATAGACACATATAGAAATAACTAATAAATATCATGGATGTGCATGCATGGTTGAGTA
>NW_006284238.1:2007989-2009240 GCF_000327345.1 Myotis davidii
TTTTCTACTGAGAGGGACAAGAGCAATGACACCCCAGAAACAATGACCTACTAGCACCCAGATCTTTTTTTCAAAACATCATTCTCCAATAAAAGGAATCAGGGCTTCTTAGAGAAATGGTTGATTCCAGGTCTGGGGCAGGGAAAATACAAGATGAGGCTGAAACATCTTGTGTTCACAACAAAAAAACTGCTTAAAAGGAATGAGGGCATGCCAAAAGGACACTGAATCCAATCAGAAAGAGCTGCCAATGGCCACATCTGGAACAATCTGAGCATCAAATAATGATAGCATTGGATTATAATTTAAAAATTGGAAATGCATCTATAAGTCCATACTGATATAAATGATCAAATAAATAAATAGACAAGCAGGAACAGATCTTCCTTACAGAAGAATTCTGATTAAATGTGTATGGAATGAGAGAAATACAAAAAAACATCAGGCGAAAACCACAGTAATCACTGTTGCAGGCATGATCTACCAGTGGATGCTAAAATCTGTTGGTGAAAGTTTGAGGAAAAACAGAATATGGGCAGAATGCCAAAGACATTTAACAATTTTCAAAAATCATAACTTCATAGTAGAGAGACCCAGCAGATTCCACCTTCCTCAAATGATCAAGGTTAGCATTACTGGTAACAACACATATATGCCAAAATGAATAATATTAACTTACTCATTGGAAAATATCACACAAAACCAAACTGAAAAACAGTCTACAAAATAATTCACTAGTACTCATCATAAGGGTCAAGGTAATCCTATCTAATAATAGAGAAACGTGATAATTAGCTGTAACTTCGCTACCCTTCCCATTGGCTAATCAGCAAGAAATGCAAATTAACTGCCAGCCAAGATGGTGGCCGGCAGCCAGGCAGCTGAAGGAACATGAGGCTTGCTTGCTCCAGTGATGGAGGAAGCCAAGGTTCCCCGCCTGCTGCCGTCCAGCTCTGAGCTCCTGAAGAAACAGCTCCAAAAGATGAAACAGCTCAAAGATACAATGTTTCAATTATAGAAGCTAAAAGATGGCGGTTAATTTGCATATACCAGTTGCGAGGGAAGACTGAGGACAACATGGAGGCCGAGTGGCACAGAAGGGAGCTAAGTAGAGAGTGCGAGGACAGAGACGGAGCCAAGGCTGGGGAGGTGGGAGGGCAAGCCCAGCCACAGTGGCTGCGAGCTGGAGGGGCAGCGGCTTGGAGGGGAAACCGCCACAGCACCTGGGAGTGGGATGGGAAATGCAGCAGG
>NW_006284238.1:2010742-2014309 GCF_000327345.1 Myotis davidii
TCCAATCTCCCAAGGAGCGGGCCTAAGCCAGCAGGTGGTCATCCCCTGAGGGGTCCCAGACTGCGAGAGGGTACAGGCCGGGCTGAGGACCACCCCCCTCCCCTCGAGTACACAAATTTTTGTGCACCGGGCCCCTAGTCTATATAATAAAACCCTAATATGCAAATTAACCGAACAGTGGAATGACTGGTCGCTATGAACTGACCACCAGGGAGCAGATGCTCAACATAGGAGCTGCCCCTTGGTGGTCAGTGCGCTCTTACAGGGGGAGCGCTGCTTAGCCAGAAGCTGGGCTCACGGCTGGTGAGTGCAGCAGCTGTGGCGGGAGCCTTCGTGGCAGCACTAAGAAGCAGTGAGCTGAGCAGTAGGGAGCAGCAAGCAGGCAGGCGGTAAGGAGAGAGGGGTCCCAGACTGTGAGAGGGCACAGGCCAGGCTGAGCCCTCCGACACACACACCCCCAAGGCATGAATTTCATGCACCAGGCCTCTAGTGGAATATAAAAAAGAATAAGTGTCACAGACTGAAGGAGTCTAAGGAGACAAGAAAACTAAATTTAGAGTAGTATGGCTCGGCTGGCGTGACTTAGTGATTGAGTGTCGACCTATGAACCAGGAGCCTCTCCCTTCCTCTCTGAAATCAATAAAAAATATATATTTAAAAAAATACAGAGTAGTATTCTGGATTGGATCCTGGAACAGACAAGGAAATTAAGGGAAAAGATGGTGAAATTCAAATAAAATTTGCAGCTTAGTTAATCGTAATGTTTCAATGTCAATTTCCTAGTTTGCTAATTGTACTATGGTTATATAAATTGTAACTTTAGAGGTCACTGACTATACCTCTACTATTTTTGCAACTTTGCTGTAATTCTAAAATTATTTCAAAACAAAGAGATTAAAACACGGAGAAGCTAATAATAGATAGTGAGTGAACTAAGTAGAGGACTTTCACTGTTGTAAGTGGAAGCAGGTATTATCTTCACACTGAAAGATCTGATATATAAATGCTGGGACTAAAAATACTTTTTTTTTTCCTCATAGGAAGATTAGTCATATGAGTGCATTAACGAGTGACCTGCCTGGGTCATTTTGTCCTTTCCAGTTCTACCTTCTGCTATGGATCTAGGTACCTGGAATAAAATCAGAAGAAATGCCTTAGTGCTTGAAAGAATTAGGGTTAAAATTTAACAGTAGGATTAACGTCTTTCATGTAATACTTGGATAAAAGCCACTTGCAAAGAAATTTCTTGGCACAAATACAAAGAGACAAATATGAAAAGTGCTCTTCTTTGTGGAAACCACAGAAGCTCCAAAAACAAAGAACTGACACTTTCAGAGACATTGGTTGTTGTGTGATGGTCCCCGTGAGGGCCCCCTCCGGCCCGCGGGGACGACAGCAGAGGCTCCCAGCCCTAGCAGGTCAGGAGAAGCACAGGCGCCTAGAAAGCGTCCAGATGCCCGCGTCCCACCTCTGGAGCAGCTGCAGGCGCTCCTGTGATCCCGATGTGCAGCCGGGGCTGAGCACCACTGAGCAGAATAACCTACAACGCGGGCAAAGTCGGTCAACTCAAAACAAAAGAACGCATTTTAAGGATATAAATAGCTCATGTGTTCTGACACTGTGAAGCAGCTCTGCCTCTCTTGTAGAGAAACCCATACCGTTTCATCCCTCTATTTCTAACTTACATCCCTCCCTTCCATTTTTATACAGTATATTTTTCCAATTAATTATTATGTAGTAAACTCAACAGTGATTGCACTCTATGATATTTTTCCAGGCTGTCCCTTTTTGTAAATATTTTTCTTTATTTCATTCTAATGCAGTCTTTATCAGAGCTTGTTTCCTATTAGAACTATTTATCAACAGGCCTGTCTTGCTACTAGACTGTAAAGTCCTCAAAGCGGCAAATACAAAGAATGATTTTCTAGGACTCCTGGATCTCTAAAAATTAGTGTATGTATATATGTATATATATGTATATATATATAGTTGTATGTATGTATATATAGTTCAATGAATTTTTTTGGACCTATAACGTACATGCAAAAAATTGCACAGATCCCAAAGGTACTACTTGATGAATTTTGACAAAGTTGACACAGCTGTGGAATAGTCTCCAGACCAGAAACAGAGCATAACCCGCTCTGGCAAAGCCCTGTCATCCTCCGCTCTGGTCACTACTATCCCCTTAACAGGATAACCACTGTCTTGACACACAGATGGTTATTCTTGTTGTATAAAGAGTCAAATACACAGCACTCTTGTATCTGATTTTTTGCTGCCCATTATGTTCATGAGATTCATTGACACTGGTATGTGTACTGGCAGTTCATTCTCAGTGCTGT
Source organism: Myotis davidii (assembly GCF_000327345.1). Taxonomy (NCBI): domain Eukaryota; kingdom Metazoa; phylum Chordata; class Mammalia; order Chiroptera; family Vespertilionidae; genus Myotis; species Myotis davidii. Next base: position 2,013,088 of record NW_006284238.1, read on the forward strand.
ATAACATTCCATCCTACTGCAGATTGGCGTCTGGACTCTCCCCACTCTTTGGCCATTATGTATAAAGCAGCTATGAACATTAGCATACATGTCTGTGTGTGGATATATGTTCGCATTTCACTTGGATAAATACCTAGGAGTGGGATTTCTGGGTCGCAAAAATGAAAGTTTAACCTCATCAGAAACTGCCAACATGTTTTTCAAAGCAGCTATACATTCCCACCAGTTATATATACAGATTCCAGTGTCTGCAAATCCAGGCCAATACTTCGTAATGTCTGTCTCTTTGATTACACCCATCCTAGTGGGTGTGCATTCTAGTGGCATCTCTTTGCGGGTTTTAACTTTCATTTCATTAAAGACAAATGATGTTGTGCCTCTTTTCAAGGTGTTAAGAATTGTTTTTAAATCATAGCTTATTGCCTGTAGACGAAGAGGAAAGGAACATAGATAATTTTTCTATTTTTAGAATATAGCAAAGAATAGCTTTCTAGACAGCAGATGATTTTTCTTGCCATTTGAAGGAAAGTATCAGTAAAATAAATGTAGTCTATCCTTTGGAGACATGAAAAGTCTTAACATTTCTTAAAACAAGAAAGTAAATTCAAGGAAAAAATGGTTATAGAAAACTTTCCAAAATGCTCGTTTGTTTGTGGAAATTTCAAAGATGGTGAAGTACGCTTTATTTAGGAACTCTAAACCTCTGAAAATCAAGTGAAAAATAAACATAATACAAAAATTGTCCAGCAACAGTGGATAACATTACAGTGAAAACTTTGCCTTTTGCTAGAGTTTTCAAGATGCTACATGTAAGGGCATCCACTTCACACAACTCTGCTCATTGCATTCAGAATAGCAGGTAAGAACCGTCTCACAGCAGGAGCAGGCCGGCAGTGGCCCTGGGCCTTTCGGGAGCAGATCTCCTGCCCTATATGTCCTGAAACAGAATTAGGCATTATGTATAGGCTGCATCTGCTTTCCTTCCTCTGAAATAAACAAGTTGGTGGAAAAATAAGAGTTCAAGTGAAGGATTTTTTTTTTTAAATGTCTTTGAATGCATCAGGAGCAAGGATAAGTATTTTCCCTCCTTTATCCCTTCCTAATTATTTTTATTTTAATAGCACAAAGACACAAATCTGATTGGCTAGGTAGAAACTGTGCTTGAATATGTGACTTCCCAAAATGTAACGAGCCAGGGGCGTGTTTAGAAGTCACCGTCCTT
>NW_006284238.1:2014363-2025210 GCF_000327345.1 Myotis davidii
GAACCTGGCCCGCGGGTCTGGTCTCAGAGGTGCTGTGTGTGGTGGTGACCACGCCTTGGAGGGGAACCTCTGGTTCCCCTGAGAGTTTCCTTATTAAATTTTAGAATTCAATTTGAGGAAGAAAAAAAAAAGCCTTACCACTCTAACATGAGCTGAGAACCTTAAGTCCCTGGTTCAATGTTTCTTTTTTCATTCCAGTCTGCATAAACCTGACACCAGATTTTTCTCACTTTATGAGAAATGAATTATGGGCTTACCTATGTTGGTTTGTGGGTATGGAAGCACACACCAGTGTCATACACCTGCCTTGCCCACTTTTCTGAACTGGACTTTCCAGACCAACATCCAGACAGAGCACGCTCCGAGCAGGTGTCAGACACACGCGTGCACCGACCCAGCGTGCACAGAGCAGGAGGCAATGTCAGCAACCACCCCTTAAGCAGACACCAAGGTCGGGGACCACATATGTGGCTGTCAGACTGCTCAGTACACATCGTAAAAGTATCTTGATATTGAAAGGGAAAGAAACCACTGAAGATGTCAGCAGAGTGAATATTGTCTCCACTTTCTTTCAACAAATACTAATGAATACCTATGGACCAGGGAGCGTTTTAGGAGCTGGGAGTGAAAAGGTCTGATTCCTGCCTTCATAGAGTTTGGGTTATGATTACAAATAAATAACTAGAATATATAGTCTTTCAAATGGTGATAATGATTTGGAGAAAAATAAAGCCGGGACCAGGGGTGGACTGCTGTGATTTGAATGAGGGCGGTCAGGAAAGGCCTGATGGAGACAGTGACACTGGAACAAAGACCTGCCGGGGCAGAGGGGAAAGTCATCCAGGAGGGGAAGGCATTCTGTGCGGTGAAAGCCTCGTGCCAGGCGGCTGCTGGCTTGTGCTGGAATGAGCAGAGGAGCAGAGTGATGATCCATGGATGTGAGGTTGGGGAATTAATAGAAAAGGGAGTGGACAAAATCATCTTACAGGCCAACTGAATGACACTGGTTTTCACTCTAAATGAAATGGGGATACACTGGAGATTTGGGGGTCATAAGTGTGATGTAACAAATTGTCAAGGGACGTCTAGGCTTCTGGGTGGAAGACAGAGTGGAAGGGGCAAGAAGCAAAGCAGGGAGACAAGATGCAGGCCACTGCGGCTCTGCGGAGGGCAAGGGACTGCGGCTTGGTCCAGAGCTGCACACACAGATGGAGAGAAGGAGCAGAATTGTCTGAGTAGATTTTTAAAAATAGGAACAACAGTATTTGCTGATGGACTAGATGTAGCTTGAGAGAAAGAGGAGAGTCAAGGATGTCAAGAGAAAAGAAACATTTTTTTAGCACTTAGCTTTGAAAGACATTTCCTACATGAGATTTTACATAGCTGCTCTTGTGCCCTGTGTGTCTAGATGTCCTTGTACTGCTAGGAATATATTAGTTTCTTCCATTGGATGTGAATTCCACTGAGAGGGGCAAAGACCACTTTTATTCATCTTTGTAACGTCATTGTCTAGCATATAGCCTTTACTTGCTAGTATTCAATATATGTTCACTTAGATATGTGCATCTTAGATATCACAATTATCAGCACTTAGGGAGAAAATGCTCAGAAAGGGTCTTGTTTGTATTCTCTGGAGTTCACACTCACTCTTTTATTCTAAAAATGTTTATTGAGTAGCTACAGTATGTCAATCACCGTGATGACTACAGGTTATCTTTGGGAGATTATAGGTAATACATATTTTCCCTCATATGTTTTTGCATTAAAAAAAATTCAACACTAGGTATGTTTTACTTTTACAAAGGATTAAAAACAAGTTTTTAAAAAGGTGCTAATGGACAGATCAGTTACTTTTACTAGAGTAAAGTGAAGAACTTGACATTTCCTACAGTGGGGTTTCTTAACCCAATGCTCCCCAAGGCTAACATACACATTTGCTGGTGCCAAAATGCAGTAGCTAAAATCATATCAAATCGTGTGAAAAAAAGCATAAAGCTATTTGCAAACTAAAACTGGACGCAGAAAGTTGAGCTATCATTCCTCCCTCACTGTAACCAGCAGTTGTAACTCAGGGGCTGTTGTCCGGAGCCTCAACTAGTTTAGACACTGGCAATCATTTTTGCTTATGGGCCTTTTTACCATAAAACGTGCAAAGGAAAAAAAAAACATGCAAGTAAGAGTATTTCAACTTGAAATTTTAAAGTTATTGGAGAACTAGATTAAAGTTTACAGAACACTAAACTTTCTATGTTCTTTTTGTTTTTGAGGGAGAAGGGAGGGTCCCAGTTTGGGACACAGGCCCGGCATACAAACACATCTGTTCCTATGCCCGAACACACAGGTAGACTCATTCTGATGCCAATGAAGCTTCAGGATCCATCGTTTATATGGACCTTTACAAGGGTCTGGGTCCTACAAGTGTATTCACATGGTAATATATTTTCATAAAATCTGTAAAAGATACTTTTGTATTTTTACTTAAAGAGAAACCCCAAAATAATATAAACCCAGGCCTTGAAAAATCCTGAATTTATCTCCAACCCAACCCAGAATATTCTGATTCAGTGTTTTTGGAGGTGAATGCCAGGAGGCTTTTTCTTATCCTTCTCTTAAAAAAAAAAAATGTCATCAAGTGATTCTGATACACAGCCAGGTTTGGAAACCACTGACGAAGGGCTGCACACCGATCAGTTTAATGAGCCTCTGACATCTAGGTAGTATTTCTTTCTGGAGCTTTGCCGCTATTGATTAGGACATAAACCATACAACACTATGTAGTTTGGAAAAAGCTGACAATTGGCAACAGTCGCTTCCACATTGCTGTGATGAATCACAGAACCCTCGGTGCCGCGTAATTAACTATCCATTTGTATGTACTGGATGCAGTGGCACAGTTCTCTTCAACAGGAAGGAGAGGAATTTGGACATAACATTAACAGTTGTTAACACCAAGCAAATAGAGTAAATTGGATTTATTAAAAAGAGTATGTGTGTGGATTTTTTCCCTGGGAGTTAATACAATTTGTCTAGCTTTCTAATTATAGCTGGGACAGAAAATGGCTGAACCCGAAGACCTCTCACGGCAGCTAATAAACTTTTACTTATAGGGAGAACAATTCTTGGTTTGGAGAATGACAAATAATTTACTAAGCTTTTTCTAAAAGATAGCTAAAGGTGTTTCACCTATATCTAGCTGATGAATTAGCTTTAGCTAATAATCAGTGTCGGGAGACGGGGAAGAAGCAGCCTGTAATTACTTTGAAAGGAATGAAGGAGCAGATCTGATAAAGAAACTAAATCAACTAATTCCCCCAGGGGCATACTAAGTGGGAGAGAGGCTTACTTTACTGCAAGTTTAAAGGGAGGCAAAGATAGGGGACATCAGTAGTTTCTACTCCCCCAGTATCCATTCCCACTTTCTGGTAATAAACCCGCAATTTTCCTTAACATGGGGGACTGTCATCAAAGGTTCCCTCCCTTCTCCAGGCTGCAGGTGGGCATGTGTCCCAAACCTGACTTTCCCTGGCCGATATGTGAATTCTGCCTGGAATGACTTCAGAAGAAAAACAGCTGGAGATGATCCGTCCTGGGGGAGGGTTTACTAAAGAGACTCCCATTCGTCCCAACTCCCTTTGATCCCATATTCTTGTCTTTACCAAGGCCTACCTTATTTAGTTTTTATTTTGATTCTTGGAATTATCCTATTTTCTTTCAATACTTCCTTGGCTTTTGTTCCTGATTTTGTTTTCGCTTAAAGTAGGTTCTAATGATTTCTGTTACTTGCAACCAAAGAATCTTAATGGAAACAGAAAACTATGCACATGATAACTTGGTTGTTCTCTATGATCACATAAAAACCCCAAAAAGATTCTCAAAAATGCCCAGCTGAGTCACACCTGCAAAAAAATATGAATATTTTTGAAAGATATCATTGCAATATCTGTGCTTATTACTTTAGTAATCAACTTAAAATAACTTTATTTAGATCTTTTAAAAATTTTCAAACAATGACTCCATTAATTGTGTAAAAATGGTGCAGTGTATTATAGAAATTAAATCAATAAAGGGAAGTAAAAAAAGAAAAGAGTTAAAATAGCCCAGTGGTTGAGCATTGACCTATGAAACCAAGGCACAGTTTGATTCCCCATCAGGGCACATGCCCAGTTTGTAAACTCACTCCCCAGTAGGGAGTGTGCAGGAGACAGCTGATAGATGATTCTCAATATTGATGTTTCTAACTCTCTCCTCCTCTCCCTTCTTCTTTCTGAAATCAATAAAAACATATTTAAAAAAAGATTTAAAATGATCTGTTATTTCCTTTACTTTGACATATTTGCCCTCTGAGATTTATATGTTCAAGATGCTATGTGTTGCTATAAGAAAACTGTTTGGGTCACTTTTGTGTTGAATTCTGGCACTTTCTATTTCTCTCTCTCTTTCACACACTTCATTCCTGGCAGTGTTCCCCATCCTGAAGAAAGGTGGCAGATGATGGAGATGACTCATCAACATGGTTTCTCCTTTAGTGACCTTTTCCCAACATTTCTGGGATATTGAGAAATAAGAAATTATGTACAGAATTCTTGAAATGTAGGCTAATTAATGTAGGATTACTGCATATAAAATAACAGAGGATAAAAATGAGTAATGAAAGTCCTTGTCCTTGCTTTCAGTGTGGTTAGGGAGAATAAATAAAATAGAAGATATCTATATTGTTGTAATAATGTAAATACTGTTCACTGCTGAGCCAAGTAGGGTATGATAGCCAACTTTCATTTCTCAGTTTTTATCTGGAGTTTATATTTTCCTCATATTTTGTTTACTTTTTTGATCTATCATTATTTTTTTAAATGTTCCTACAAATAGTTCAATCCCTATCAATATTTTCCCCAAAGCTCAAATACATTAACTTATTAGTTCCATTACCCAAACACACCCTCCTATCTCCATGTTCTCCTTCTGAAGTCCTCTAAACACCTGTTTCTGGCTGAATTGAAGATTATTAGAGCTAGGTACACAGATATCCTAAGATTTTCTTTTTCAGCTGTCCCATTGGTTCCATGATTTCACTCTATTGTGACTTAATAACTTTTATTCATTTTCTTAAGGGTTAATGGGAGATAAAATTTGAGTCCTCAAATGTCTAAAAGCATCTTTATTTTACTTTCACAGTTAATTAATAGTTGGGCAGTGTATAAAATTTTAGGTTGGAAAACATTTCTCCTTAGTTTTGAAGGCACTATTTCATTATCTTCTAGCTTACTACGTTGCTTTATTTCCCCAGCTTTATTGAAATAGCTGACATATAACATTCTGCAAGTTTAAGGTATACAATGTGTTGACTTGATACACTTATATATAGTAAAAATGATAACTTTTATGAGGTTTTTTCAGAGATGCTTTTAAGAGATTTGGAGCCACTCATTTCTAATCTGTAGCATGGGTCCTGTTTTCTTCCTTAGGTAACTTTTGGAATTTCCTTTCTATCTTTGGAAATCTAAAATTCCATCATGATATGCCTTCATTTAGATTAATTTCCATACAAGGTGCTGGGCATTTGGTGGATACATTCAAGCTGGAAACTCCTTCTTTCTTTCATAGCAGCCTGTTCTTTTTCAAGGATGCAACTGCTTTCCTTATCTCTGACAAGAGTACTCCGGGTTTTTGATGTTGTTTTTTACGATCAGCATTACCTCTGCTTCCTCTTAACCTCATTTTCCAGTTTGTTTTCATATCTCTCTTTTAAGTTTTATTTTATCAATTCCTCTGCTTTGTTAAGAAATCCTTCAGGTTTCTGTTTTTTAAAAATGTGTTGACATCTCTCATCCTCTCTTATCTGCTTTCTTCTTCCCTTCAATGTCTTTTTAGCAAGATATTCGAAGGGAGAGAAGATAAATGCATGTGCTCTATCAGCCACTTCAACTGATGAGAAAGAGCATGGGAAATCTATGGTCTCTCCTAATTGTTCCAGTTTTAGACATTCAGTAAAGATTGCTTCCTTTGGGCTTGACTAAAATATGTAATTAAAGGAAAGGTCAGCCTCTCTACATGTATGTCACATACCTAGTCTATTAAGAGCAAAAAAACAAAGGCAGAATAAAAACAGGACAACTTATTGTTAAAGGTGAGCAGTATATTCTGAAAAACTGTAAACCTAAAAGTTAAATAATACAAATATCATTTTAGTTATTCTTGGTCCCTGCACTATTACTCTGCTCTATATTTTATATTATTCTGCTCTAAATTTAGGTTAATCTGTATGGGTAAGTACAATATTTTAAAAAACCATTGGGATGTACACTATTTTATCTAGAATACTGTATTTACCAGTAAGTAAAATAAGATTTGAAATTAAATCCCAAATGCTTAAAAATTCGCCACATAGTTTCAAAGAACAGTTTCTACAATTTGAATTTTTCTGTTATAACATATTTGAAACACTTTTTCTGATTTTGCCAGTACCTTAATACACTAAATATTTTTATTTCAAGATATTTGAAAACAAGTAAACATCTGCTATTTGATGCAAAATAATATCTTCAATAAAGACACATTTTTTTTGCTAAGATAACTGTATTAACATGACTTGATTAGGTATGTCTTTTAGAAAGAGAATTTAACTCAGTTTAACTGTAGCAAATTTTGATAAATTATATTACGCTTCTATTTACTTCATTCCGTTATCTATCAGCAATGTACCGTATTTGCCGGCGTATAAGACGACTGGGCGTATAAGACGACCCCCTAACATTTCCACTCAAAATACAGAGTTTGTTATGTACTCGCCGTATAAGACTACCCCCTCTTCCGCACACCTTCCGCACACCAAATAAAAGGTAAAACAATATCAGATTTGATTTTAACATTTTAATTTATATTCAAATGCTTATGACATGCAGGAAAACTGTCACAAGGCTGTATGTAATCAAACATATACATAAAACAGTGCAAGTTTATTACCGGTAAACATACCGGTAATTCACTAAAGACAACACACTCTATAGACTGGTACCGTAGATGCTTCTCAGGAACACAGGCAAGCAGCCCACAACCTAGAGGGACTGTCAATGATAGAAGTACGATAACAAATAGAGGGAGAGAGCAAGTGCCGGGCAAGTCCCTAGCAAGTTTGCTGGCGTGACAGTTTCACCTTAAAAGCCTTCAAACTCCTCTTCATCATCTGATATTAAAAGTTCATCAACGACATCTTGGTGCCATGATAGGGATGATAGGGGTTTGACTGGTCGACATTGTCTATGCTGTACTGTACAATGGGGCAGTATTGTGGTTGGCTGTTGGCTGTATACAAAGCCTGATTTGATTGGTCCCTGCTCCCTGTTTGCCCGCCCTGTCACTATAGCAGTCTGGTCCACCCTTGCATCAGCATCTCCCTGGGACCTCACTAGTGCGCAAGTGCGAGCTCTTCAACATTCTAACAGGCACCATGATAGCGCAAAATCGCGAATCGCGATACCATACTGGGTGTATGGTTGGCTGTGTGCGATTTTGCGAGTGTGGTAAAATCGCATAACAGCAAAATCGCATCACAGCCGAGCATACACCCAGCAGCGCTGCTGATGCCTGCACGGTATGTGGAATGAAGTGGGCGGGCATCGGGAGGCCACTATGGCACGGGGCAAGCACTATGGGCAGTCTATCTGAAGTGTACCTGGCATATAAGACGACCCCCCACTTGGAGGCATATTTTTCAGGGCCAAAAAATCGTCTTATACGCCGGCAAACACGGTATGTAATAGTCATTACATTCAGTCAACTATTTTTCAGGTCCAGAGAGAAATGTCTCCAAGAAAATAGGCTATGATTGATAGTTCCCTCAAATCAGTAATATCATAAATATTTATATATACAGTTATAAACAAACTATTATTAGCTTAAGCAATGCAATTTATCCTCAGTGATAGTAGTTTTGTAAGTTAAAATGGAGAATTTAGTTCTCTGGAATTGTATGCTTTCAACAAAAGCTAATGGCTCCAACTAAAGAATATCAGATAATGTAGTTCTTTATTAATTATTACATTTCATTTCTTTTTAGACATGCATGCAGCATACAGTAACCACTAAGTGCTTAAAAGTATTTGTGTGCACTGAATATATTACTTGGAAGAATTGTTCAGACACCAAGAAATGAAAGATTTTAAATAAAATTGTATCCCCTCAAAGCTTCTATTTAAATCCTTTGTATTTTCTGAAGCTTCATAAAAAAATCTACTGAATTTCTGGTGATGATCTCTTTTTTAGGTGAACTCTAGAAAAGCAGAATGCTGCATCCATGGAAGGGAACTGACAAAGTGCAATGTAGCTAATTTCTAGGACATATTTATTAGATGCTAAATAGGGTAAGTCTCTACAGAGAGAGGATTACATCTCAGGAGATTAGAAGACTTGTAAAGCTACTATCTGCTAGTAATGAAGGGCTTATCAACTGCAAATTTTTCCATCATTACACTCAGAGTATATTAACATATCCATGAACATAAGCTATACTGCAGACTGTAATGAAGAACGATACTTTATATTTTAATTGCTTTTATAAGATTCACATAATATCTGCAACTATTCATCAGTACATTATGAATTTTATTAACCCAGATAAAGCACTGTCTCACTTATTTGGTATCGTGGGGAAGAAGGAGTTCCATTTCAGTGAAATAAACAGGCAGAAGAAACTAACTCTTTTACAGTTGGTTAATTAATGGGAGGGTGCCATTTTTGTGGGACAAAACTTATTAAATATTGGCAATTTAATATGGTTCAAGGTATATACCAAAAGTTTCTTATATTAACTATTTTAGACAGAAATATTTCTGGAGAGTTTTACATACTTCTTTATCTTTTTAAACAGCATTTATTAGGCCTAGTCAAACATTTCCTTGATTATTATGATTTTATTCAACTGTAATAAGAAGCTGTGCTCAGAATTATAGAGGGCTCTTTATTTACAGACTTAAATGGCCATGTAGGTAAAACAAATGAGAAAGCTGATTTATTTTTAAACAGACACACTTTTCTCTTGCATATCACGTCAGAAATATTCTCTTCCATAAAAACAATGCACTTGCTCCTTTTCTTTCAATACCATTCAGCCCACTAAACCTGCCTTCCCATTCATCACTTTGGATGGAGACTCAGATGCAACAAACATGTTGTTTAGTTTCTTTTAAGCCAGCCCGTTAAGACAATGAACAAAGATAAATAGCAAACCAACATTAAGTGTTCGGGAGAGAATGGAGGTGAATGGGGATTGCGAATATTAAAATGCCCTCCCCAAAAGCGGAGGTGGTGGCAAACTGGATACCAAATACATTGCAGTCAATCTAAACTACCAAGAATGGTTGCCTTTTAGGGATATAGAGTCAGTGCTGCCAGGTCTTCGATTCTTCAGGAGAGATTTGAAGTCATTTTTTAAAAATGTGAATCACCTATACTTAAGTGTTAGCAACGAAACAAATGAACAACAACAAAAAATACTGGGTAGATCATCAACATAATGAGAGCTAAGCAAAACATGTTTATGAGAAGAATATGGCCCCTGAAACAATCATTTGGAATCTGTGCTCTAATTGTTCCCACACTGTGCCGCGTGGTTTTAAGTCTGTCCATGTATTTCTCTCTCTCCTGTTGTCACAGCCATTTTCAGTGGCTCCTAAGGTTGTTGGACAGGTTGAGAAATCAGATCATCTCAATCATCACAACAGTACATAAAGTTGGAATGAATGGTTTCTGCAGGAGTAAAGGACAAGAAGCTTCTTGGAAAATATTTTCACTTACTTTATTGATTCCATCATGACAGCACAGGGTGGGTTTTAAAGAAATATTTATTATTGGTGCAGTACTAATGCAACCAGGAGTGTCAGAGGGGCAGGCAAGAACGAAGGTGCCATGTTTTATGACCTTATCACAGAATCCCCTTTTAGGGTAGAGGTGTGATCAAAATTGTTAACACTGTAAGATTTCCAAAAGCACAATTAGGATTATCCTTCGGTACCTGAGCAAAGCATGAGTATCTCCAAGGCTGCATTCCTCCTTCCACAAAGTAAAACAACTATCTGAAGTGATGTACTCTTAAAGACCACTTAAAAATCTTTTCATAATTTCTTATCATCTGCCTTTATTTTTTAAAGTTCTTATTATAGAAATTGAAACACAAAAGTACAAAGATTTTATGCATGCACTTTGTGGTATCTATTTTAATTACACAAAGTGTTCTTTTAAAATAAGCTGTGGGCTTTTAGTTTGTGTTCTAGTTGAAGTTGGCTAATAATTGCTCTCCAGGCAACTGAAGTTTTACTGTAATTTGTATAATAAAAATCACCATGAATGGCAGTGACTAAGTAAAAAGTGAAGAAAACAGAAATTTTGTGTTTTATCTCAGTAATTTATGAGTCTGGAAATGTTCCTTGTGTATCTCATCAAGTTCTATGTAATAAAAATGACTTTTTATTCTAAGAGTTACATTCCTGCAGATTGCTAAAGAACCCTCAATTCTGGGGAGGTGAAGAAGAGAAACAGAGGGAAGAGGAAAGGGAAATCCCAAATTTAGTTGGACTCCTGGTTTCCTGCTGCCAACTCAAACAGATTTCCTAAATATTATGGTTCTTCAAAAAAAATGCAGCTTTTAACTAAATAAACATTAACACAAAACCAACCCCTCTTTCATAACTACAAACTGTCTATTCTGTGTCTTCTTAAAGGTTTTCTGTTTACAAAATACCTGATATATATAAAAGAACCTTATCCCAAAATCAGGATTGTATTCAATATTATTTTGATTGATTTTTTTTTGCTTTTATTTCTCACACAATCTAATTTTAATTATTGAGCAGGTG
>NW_006284238.1:2028567-2066560 GCF_000327345.1 Myotis davidii
GTTCTTCAAAAAAAATGCAGCTTTTAACTAAATAAACATTAACACAAAACCAACCCCTCTTTCATAACTACAAACTGTCTATTCTGTGTCTTCTTAAAGGTTTTCTGTTTACAAAATACCTGATATATCTAAAAGAACCTTATCCCAAAATCAGGATTGTATTCAATATTATTTTGATTGATTTTTTTTTGCTTTTATTTCTCACACAATCTAATTTTAATTATTGAGCAGGAGTATCCTTAAAATAAGGTGTATGGAATACCTCCTCAGACTTCTATGTTAGTTAATATGTATTTACCATTTGTGCAATAATGTATACCTTAGAATTCCGTGTGTACTGCGAAAATGAGAGCTTAAAATACATCAAATACACACAATTACAGACATTTGTAGTTAAATACAGCCAGCAACAGGTAAACCTGAGCATAAAATCATCATGTGTGCATGTGTGTGTGTTTGTGTGTGTACACACGCATTTGTGTGTGTATGTATCCTCTCTGTATATGTAGATGAGGCCAGAAAGATCACTTTTAAGCCTTTGTACATCTGGAATTATTTTCATAATGGAATGTCATATCATATTTTTGGGTGGAGACTTGCCTTTTAATATATTCTCTATGTTTCATATTTTCTTGGGGCCTCACCTGCCTCAGACAGCTGCGGCCTCCTCTGGTAATTTGTGGGTCTACCTCTGTGCCTCTGGGCAACATTTCTTGAGAGTGAAATATAGGACTGCAGTCAAATTCAGGAGGAACATAAAGGCAGGACCCCACTGGGAACCAACTTGCTATTATGCCAAGATGAACTGCAAAGGAAGAGAGGCAGACTTCATTCCTAGTGTGCACCTTTTTTCTCAGGGAGTCTAGCAAATCCGGTTAAATTCCCTACATCCAAATGTACATTTTAACCTTTTCCTGGGAACTATATGACAGGCCAGTAAAATAGTGAGAATAATTTCTATTAATACATATTTTTTGAAAGCACAAACCTTAAACATCACAGGTATTCAAGCTATGTTATATTTAGCATGTGCATACTAAATGTAAATAAAATATATCTAGAATTTATTACTTTAAGGTTCATATACTAAAGCATAATGGGCAAAAACTACTTTAAATAAAATATAAAGGTAAAATAAAATATAAAGCAATATAGAGACTATAAATAACATAATAACCAAAGGAGCGAGTTTATGAAGATGTGCTATCTGGTAACATTGTGTTAAGTGCTTTTTAATACATTCACTCAATTAATCCTGATCCTATTTTTTTTAAATATATTTTATTGATTTTTTACAGAGAGGAAGGGAGAGAGATAGAGAGTTAGAAACATCGATGAGAGAGAAACATCGATCAGCTGCCTCCTGCACATCCCCCACTGGGGAAGTGCCTGCAACCCAGGTACATGCCCTTGACCGGAATCGAACCTGGGACCCCTCAGTCCGCAAGCCGACGCTCTATCCACTGAGCCAAACCGGTTTTGGCCTGCTCCTATTTTTGATATAGATGCTCTTTGTATCATATAAATGAGGAGGCCACATTTCAGATGAGGTTGAACAACTTAAGGACCATAGGCTGTTAAGGCAGTGCCAGGGTCTGGAGCCTGGTTCTGTTGACTGTCCCAGGTTCCAACTTCTCACCTTATACCACTGGATAACTTGATACAACTTATAAAGGAATGAAGGCAGAATGACTTGGTGGGAGAGCATGTCCAGGAGCGTGGCTAATAAATGGGAATTGTTCTGAATAGTAAACTAAAGCAACCAAAGGGATTCCAAGGCAACTACGGAGCAGAATAACCCTTCATTTAAACAGTATGGAGATGACAAAGAAGCTACACCATCATACACACTTACAATATCTGGCTAACTTATAATAAATACTACTGTTACATTAACTTAATTTTCGTTCAATTAGGCGTATCTCTAAAGTAGTTCCCATTCTGCATTGAAAATAATGTGATACAGGATGCACACATAAGGGCAGACATTTCCCAGTCAGACTTAGAAATACAGTCAATTTTTGAATCACAATTAATATCTTAGTAAAAATGATAAAACTCCTAGGACAAATACATTAATTCATTGATAAATGGAGTAAAATATTAATAGCTAACTTGCACCCCTATTGTCCTCTACCTCTCCTTGACCACACTATCCATTTACATTTCACACATTTACCTTGTAAAGCTCCATGAAGTGTGACTACAATGTAATGAATAAGAGATAGTCTTAAAAGATAACTAATTTGAAGGTGATAACAGTGATCTAAATAGGGACATTTTAGTTTATTGGTTAAAGATCAGTCACATGCTTTAAAGATGACCTATGTAATTGAGCAATTCTATATGCATAGCTACAATACGTACACACAAGTTCAGTACTACACACCTGTGTAATCTCAGCACAATACTCGACTCAAAGGAGCTGCAAATGAATCTCCCTTCAAAGTAAAGCAACCCCCCCCCACCCCCGCCAACAAAAATTGGAATCAATCAAGAAAAAAAAATAACCAAAGGATTCCATTTGGAGTCTCCTATACCTAGCAATATGAATTACTTTCTAATTTCAATGATATTCAAATACCTCCTTCTGCAGGCAGAGATACCCATTCATTTATTCAACAAATGACTATAAGTATATACCAGGTTCCAGGCATAGTTCTTAGGGATTGGAATACAAAATAATGGATCAGGTGGGAGACAGATGAAAAAAAAATGTATTTTAAAGCCAAAATGTTGTACATCTATTCAAATTTAAAGGAATATTGAGCCCATTGAAGAAAATCATATATATATATATATATGATGAAAAATCGGTTTATAATTAATTCCCTATTAAGAGCCATAGGTTCAAAGATAGTGATGCTCCTATGTGTGCTGGAGCGGTGCGGAAAGACTTAGTAGGAGTGGGCTGTGAGCTGGACTGTGGGCAGAGATGGGCCGAGGAGTGATGAGAGGGCATTCTAGAAAGCGGGTAGGGGAAGCAAAGGCTCTGGGTGGAGACGTTCATGGTGCAATGGAGCTCAACAAGCCTATCAGCGAGTGTGAATTTATGGAGAGAAACAGTGGCATCAAAGTGGTGGGTGTAGACTGCGGTCTTCCCAAGAGGGTTTTAAATGCTGGTTTGGGAAGTTGAACTGTGTTGAAAGCCCCTCAAAGCCTTACACTTATGAATCTGGGACCAGCGGTCCCCTTCGGAAATGTTTTTTCTTCAGTGCTGACACAAACTTTTGCTGGCTGCAGCCAAGCAACTGGCCACAGTGATAGGTTCTGCCTAACCAAACCTGTGATGCTCTCACTTGTGTGTTTAAATGAACGTCAGTAGATGTTTAGAGCAACCTATGAGATTCTGGGGGGAAGATGAACAAAATCTAACAGAATCCTATACTGTGAATCAATGCAGACCGAGAAAAACCAGAGTGAAGGGAGTATTTCCAGGCCGGCCCTCTGAAGACTCACTGTTAACGCTGAGTGGATCCTGAGGGCTTCAGAAAGAATAATTGCACCAAGTTTGCATGGAAAGAACCACAATTTTGCACAGAGCCTCCAGACTATTAAATTAGTTTCAAATAATGTTAACCTACGATATGTGAACAATGTTTATTGCTTAGTGGCTACACATAACTCGCATGTTCTTTAGACTAACAGAGCTTCCAACCGTAATTAGCTGCCTTGCCTAATGAGCACAGAGAACTTCAGGAAGGTGGTTGAATGAAATCTTCAAAATCCTCAAGCAGCAATGTGAATGATGGCAACACAAAGAATAGCTCTTAGTTCTGCGGCCTTTGAAACGTTTTCTCTCGGAACGGAAACATTTCTCCAGCCTGTGCTGCTTCATAAGCTTAAGTAGCACCGTCTTACTTTTCTTACTAATTAAGGCCTTTCTGCCTCAGGGTTCATTTGAGAAGACATAATACAAATGGCAGCCCACTTGTATGTTTCCTTCCCACCCTTGCCCACCGGATTCTGAGAGTCTGAATAAAACATAAAGCTGGAATGCAGAGACAGGAGAGGTGAGTGGAGGGTTGCACACAGAGATGGGGAAGGCTGTGGATGTTAGGCGACAGTAATGCGGCTTCTCTGTTCCGGATTCGGTAAGCTCCCACTGGGACCCCACACGAGCTGCTCTCCACTTCAGGGATAAAAGTCACATATCCATGATGTATGTAACAGTCACTAAACTCAGTCAACTGCCCTCCTGCCCTTGTCTTAAGGAGCACTCAGATCTTCCTTTAAGACTCAACCTACCCTGCAATTCTTAGCTGTACTCAGGTGGGACTGAACCCAGCTTTAACTCAGGGGTCAAGGCTCTGAAGAGCTTAAGGACACCTGTGGATCCCATCCCATAGTGGACATGTGACCTAAGTCACTCCCACCAGAGCAAACCCCAGGCCTTTGGCTGTAAATGCTGTGACACAGATTCTTATTTCCTCAGGAGGCATTTGTGAGGTATTAGGTCTTGAACTACTATGGCCCTTTTTGCTAACATGAAGAGTCAGCCTGAGGACACTATCAATATACAGAAGGAGGCAAAATGGAAAGAGTTGCAGAAAACCAGAGCTGGAGCCTGAGGACCAAGAACTGCTGGTCTAAACCACACGGGCACTTCCACGAGCCAATCAAAGCCACCTCTCTTTTTTTTTTTTTGCTTAAATAAATTGAATTGGTGTTTTTACTAATTGCAACCAAAAGATAACCAACTGACAATATTCCACTTATTTGATCAACGATGTTAAAAACAAATATGGCTAGAACACTGAACTACAGTCTTCGTCTTTGATGGAGACACAAATCAATGATATTCTGTACAAAGAAAAACTAGTTTCTTACCATGTTTGAAATTTTATAATATATTATTTGCTTAAACCCAAGCATCCCTTCATTATTTTTGGCACTTCCAAAAATTTATTCCATATGGGATCTGGAGGGGGATGTTTGAATTCTAAATGAGGAGCTTCAACCATTACAAGCTGCATAAAACATAAGTAAAACATTTTTGCCAATCTTTTTTATTTGTATGCCTTATTTAGATCTGGGAATCTGACACTAAAAATGGTCTCAGATTCAATGTTGATTTGTATTCAATGCCAACAATAGGAGGGAAAAAAAGGACCTCAGTTAATGTGCCTTTGGTGTTTTTATTTCAGAGAACTGCTATTTCATAAAAGCAGTTTCCCAGATGAGGTGGGGGCTGAGGTGGCAGAATGGTTTACTCTTTATATGCAAAGGAAAATTTCCACCAATCGTGTGGGAAAAATATATAAGTCTTTCCTGCAAGAACTTAGGAAAGTAATGACATTTTTTCCCCCTTTGATTCTAAGAAATTTGCAGTGAACAACATTGCTCTTGTACAGTCTTGGGACATATAATTTTAGAACCCGACTGTATCTTTTTGCATGTAAAAATAAAAGTAATTTTGGTTCTTATAATAAATCAATAGCTAAACAGGATAGCTGTGTTTACTCTAGCCTCATTCAGCTGCTAGTACCAAATAACCTTGATCCAAACTGGACTTCCCAAACATTTTACCGTGATTGCCAGTTCCCGCTGCCTCCGCCTGCCTTCAATCAGGCTGACAACTATTGGTTTAAAGCACCTTACACATCTGCCAGCGGACGAAAGGCTCACGAGGCCAGACCTCCACGCTCACCCGTCGCACCGCTGGACTTCTCGCTTCGTCGTTTTGCAGATTATTTTCTCTCACTATAGAAAGGCTCATTTACTACTTTCCTTGCTCCAGACAATAGATTTTTCTTCTTCTGATGGGGCAGCCTAATAGGAACCTAAACTGGTGGCTTAAAGACCTTCTGCGTAGCGCAGACCTCAGCTAAGCCCACTGTCTGGTGCAGATGGGGCAGTAAACACACAGCCCAGATCTCAGGGATTATGTCCATGTTTATTCAATAAAGAGTAGGTGGTTTGAGACGATAATCATCAATCCCTTGTTTTCACAAGGTTTTACAAAATGTAAGACCACCTCAACATGTTTTAAGGTCATGCTTTTAAAGTCTAGAACAAAATGTACAGCTGAGATTGGGAAGGCTCTTACAGCCGAGTTGGGGCTAAGCCATTGTAAGAACCCCCTTTACCTGCATCCTTGGAGAGCGCAGGGATGGTAGGGTTGTCCCATTTACTCCAATCTCTTTTCTGACATTGTAAATTTCCGTGAGGCTGCACTACTTTCTGCTTACTTTTTTTTTAAATTGTAGTTTTACCACATAAAAATGACACCAACTAGCCCTGGCTGGTGTTGCTCTGTGGTTGCAGTGTTGGCCTGCAAATCAAAGGGTCTCGGGTTTGATTCCTGGTCAAGGGCACATGCCTAGGTTGTTGGTTCACTTGGCCATGGTCAGGGCATGTGCAGGAGGCAACCAATTGATGTGTTTCTCTCACATCCATATTTCTCTTTCTCTCTCTCTCCCTCTCTCTCTCTCCCCCTCTCCCTCTTCCTCTCCCTCTCCCTCCCTTCTACTCTCTCTAGAAAATCATGGGAAAAATATCCTCTGATGAGGATTAACAACAACAAAAAATGACACCAAATAAAGAGATTTGGCCATATACAATTTCTGAGAAGACTGCCCTGCCCTCCAAGAAACTCAACAATAAACAGGCATTGTGTTTAATCATTTTATGCGAAGTCAAGTCTAAAATTTGTTGTTTTTATTCCAGAGCACACGCATACAAGCATCTTCTTTCTTTCTTATATAAGAAAATAAATTTCTTAAGTAAACTATCCTGCTTCCTGTGGCTGCTGGACATAAAATGTACCATTTAACTAAAGAATATTTCACCTGCTCCCTTTATCCCATTCATTTCCCACAAAATATTGTACATCCTTCACCTTCAGACTAGATCGAATGAGAAAATGCCTCAAACATACGTGGTTAAGTAAGTGTGTTTTCTGAATTAAAAATACTCAGGATGCGAAATCGTTTGTCAACATGCTCAACATTTAGTCTTGAAGCCTGCTCAAAGGTGGGTCACTAAGACAGAGGAACTTGGGGTCCAAGAAGCTATTTAGGCTTTCCTATTTCACAGTCTGTCAGGGCATTTCTATTCCTTCCTAAGGGTGCCTCAAAGAAACAAGTGAAAAATTACTGACTATATAAATCTTAAATATAGTTTTCCCTTTTAACTCACAAACATTAATAGACTGCGACCACCACCACTATTACATCTACTTACTGGCTGCTGACAGAACTGTGAGCTCTCTGGAAGCGAACAAATATGGGGGAAGTGGAGGCTCCCCTGCTTTCCTATTCTAATTTCTAAGATATCTAAAGGTTTTAAGATGATTTGTGAGGATGCTGGTAAAATCACAGCTGAAAACCTAGAGAATGAGCATTCTATAAAACCCAAGAAGGAAATAATGCGAAAGGCTTTAGGAAGCTGTGGAGTTTTTTGAAGGTGAAAGATGAAAGGAAAACCTGCACAAGTAGCACACCAAGAAACAGATGGTCTTTTCACAGAATGAACCAACGGTATGCCTTCCACAAGCAGGCTTCTTAATGGTAGCATACTGAGCGCTTCTATGCAGATTATTTCACTTGCTAAGCACAGAGGCGGATAAATAGGGTTAGCTCACTGACATTAAACGACATAGTGTACTTGGAGCTCATCTACTATTTAGTCTGTAAACACCTGATATGCAAAACCATATGAAGAAACTACTGCCAAGACGGTTGAAAATGAACCAATGTTCAGTGAAGATTTAGAAGCTTGGCTTTCATTTTGCTAAAGATGCTCCCCTTCCTATTTAATCAATGAGCCCAGTTCCGTTTTACGTGCTCCATTTAGAATGTGTGATTTCGTTTCATTTCGGCTTATTCTAAAACAAGTTCAAGGAAGCTTAGAACTAGGAGGGGGATGGGGTAGGAAAAAAACCCCTCAGGAACTTATATGAGTTAAATAGAAGTCAAATTTCACAAGAATATTTCAGAAACAAATAGACTGACTTGAGCTTCCGCTGGGCAGACTGAGAAATCAGGGTTGAAAGGTTTATTTCCGTTTAGCACGGGGTCACAGAACCATCAGTGATGACCCTCTGTGAAGGTCTTCCTCTACCTTCCTCACTGTGGTTTGCCAGCTCTTTGCCGAGGAACCTTTCAGTGAGGGCAGAGGCAGACCTTCCAAAGCCCGGGAAGTCAAGCTGCTCCCTCAGTGAGTTCCCTGGTGGGAGAAGGGTGGGTGCCACCAGGGGCCTGCGCTGAAGAAGGAGAGCAGATGTCCCTTGTGGGGGAGCCCTCACTGTGGCAAAGCCAGAAGTGACACAGAGTCTGCACGCAACTGCTCACCAACTTCCTCTGACGGCTGAACCCAGGCAGGGGCACCCTTCAGAGCTGGCTGGGGACTCCCCCACATCCAGGATTGTTGCTGAGAGTGGAGGACCCTGTTACTCAATGTCCAAGATATGTGCAAGGAATCTGGGTCAGTATCTTCTCATTAATGTGCGTACTAACTTTCCAAACAGGCCTTTTTTTGCGGACAAAAAAACTTTGAGTAGCTTATATGAACTCTTAGTTTATTACTGACCCCAGTAGCCAATCAATTTCTGAGAATATCTGGAACAAGAATATGGATGTTTGCATTCAGATACCTATATTGCTGACTTATGTACAGGTTGGGACAAAAGTAGGTTTACAGTTGTATGTGAAACACAATTTATTCTTGTATTACTTTTTTTTATTAATTATTGTATTGTTTTCCATATGAACAACTGTAAACCTACTTTTGCGCCACCCTATATACATAAAAATATGTTGAAATATCTATCTATATAGATTTATATTTAATAGATCTAGACATTTAAAGTAGTTATATTACGACACATATCTCTAAAAATGGTATAAATAAAACCTTAGTGTTCCAGTGAATTATGGGAGCAAAGTGTTTCCACTAGGCTTTAAGTTTTTCAAAGACTAGGAATGTGGCATATTCCTTTGTTGACTTCCAGCGCTTAGCCTTGTTGAGGGAGTAACTACACCAACCAACCTTTGCCCAGCCCTCCTCTGGATTTAGTCTCCTAATCCAGGAAACTCATGCACGATCTCTTGTTTTTGTTTTACTTATATTTCAAGCTTGACCATCCCTCTGCTTGCATTACTTGTGGATTGTACTTTCGGGGAGGGGGGTTGTACTACAGAATCTGGGCATTTCGTAACTTAATTTTCAAGTAGCATCTGTATTTTATGTTATACCATAGTAAAACTTTGTTTACTTTGCAACAAATACTATTTGTACCATGTTGTTCTTTTTCTAGGCAGAGAAACAGATTTTTCTCTGAGTCAGAAAGAAGAAAAAATATGTAGGGCCCTGACTAAATGGAGATGGGATTCCTTGTTTTGGCTACCACATAACAAATAATTGAGACCACAACTCTGGCAGTCTTGACTCCTCTCTTCTGCTCACAACTACATTTGCTCCATTAGCAAGTCCTGCTGGCTCTGCCTTCCATCAGTCCAGCATCCAGCGTCTTCTTCCCACCTCCTCTGCTCCCACTGGGGTCTGAGCCAATTTCCTCCCCTGCCAGCCTCCTGACTGGTCCTTCTCATCTGCCACTGTCTCCCTAGAATCTATTCTCTGAACATCCAAACAGATCCTTTTACTAGTAAAGTGAGTCAGCTCAAGTCCTTCCTCCTCGCAAGAGCCATCTATGGGTTCTCCCCTCACTCAGAGTAATGTCAAAGGCCAGAAAGGCTATACACACTCTGGCTCCTTTACCACCTGGTTTGTCTCTCATTGCTCTCGCTCTTGCTCACGCCACTCCAGACACATGGCTCTCATCACTTTTTTCCAGCAAACTCACCATCCTTCCCTCGCATGGCCTTTGCATCTGCTGTTTCCTTCACCCAGAGATGTCCAGTCCTCCCTCACCCCGATCTGCATGGTTCAGACTCTCACCTTTCAGATCTTTCTTCCTTCACAGTGAGGCATCCCTCACTCCCCTTGTTAAAATGGCACTTTTTCTGGCCCTCTCCTAGCCCTCCTGCCCTGCTTTATTTTGTCTTTATATCACTTAGCTGGTTTTACTTATTTACTTACATTAGAATGTAAAGAGCCCCTGAGGGTAAGGATATTTGCCTGTTTGCTTCACTGCTTTATCTCCAGCACCTAGGACAGTGCCTGGGGCACAGTGCTCAATAAATACTAAAAGAATAAATTGAATGATGACTAAATAGAGCAATCAAACCACCTTTTAAGATTTTGTTTTATGCCACAGTTACAAAAACTCAAACCTTAAGCCAAAACAGCCATTATTTAGTGAAGTGACTCTTTTTCAACCACTAGATATTTCAAAATTGCATATTAGTTCTTTTTTGACAAATTTGCAAATTGAGAACCAAAGTGATTGGATCTGCCACCTTCATATTGAAACTGTGTATGTGAATCTTAATATATGGTCACAAGTCTTAGCAGCACTGACCTGTCACCTAATCAGCAATTGATACAATTTTTAGGTTAATATGAATTACTACAAAGGTTTGGAACAACCTAGTTCAATATGAATCTGAGAATATTTTTAAATGGTCAACTTTAAGGGACAATGGGCTGATGTCTAGGATATGAAAGAATTTACACCCAAAACTCTGAAGTGAAGTTTGGAGAAAATAGAATGACTTCTGTATAGCACCTTTTATAAATCTAGCAGAAACCAAATTCACATCAATGCCAAAGGCAAAGTGAATTTTCCTGCAGGAAGTGCCTAATCCCATAATAAACCCGTTGAAGAGACAGGTTGAATGTTCACCGAGGCTAAGTGTTTAAGAGGTCTCCATGGTGTAATTTATCACTACTACAGCTTTAAAAGCCATGAAAATTGTTCCACAATCCCACTAGGAACTAGGTTGCTCATGTCAGGACCATAGTATACAATTGGTTTATATTTTCATAACACTTCCTTGTTTATTCCTTGTGAAAAAATATATGTATTATATATACTACAAAGCCACAGGTTATAGTCATATGAATATTCAAAAGAGAAAATATTTTGAAACTAACACAGTTTGACTATAATAAACTAAGTAAAAACAACATTATTTTGTTCATCTGAGAAGACACAATTTAAATAGAAGATTTCAGATTTAAATGGGAATGAGGGAAGTGGTTATGGAATTTTTATTTCCAACCTAATCAAAAATTAATTATTCATACATTCTTTTTTTTAAAATCCTCACCATTGATTTATAGAGAAAGTGGAAGCGAGGAAGAAAGAGGGGGAGAGAGAGATAAAGAGAAACATCCACGTGAGAGAGACACATTGATTGGTTGCCTCCTGCATGCGTCCCTACTGCGGATAGGGAACTTGCAACCGAGGTACGTACTCTTTTTAAAATATATATATTTTTATTGATTTCAGAGAGGAAGGGAGAGGGAGAGAGAGAGATAGAAACATCAATGATGAGAGAGAATCATTGATCGGCTGCCTCCTGCATGCCCCACAATGGAGAGCGAGCCCACAACCCGGTACATACTCTTGACCAGGAATTGAACCTGCGAAAAAACCAGCCAGGGCTATTCAAATATTCTTAACACATATTATAGTGCATGAAGCTTATTCAGGAATTCTATAAGGTGAACATCCCTGAGTTCTTTTCATCATACCACTTGTAAAAGAGAATGTGTGCTATATTTACCAAGTGCAACAGTATTGAATAGTGCAAGACCTAAAGAGAATTTTTTTGGTATTTATATGCCAAATACATAAAAAGAATAAATATCCTCTCTCATCACTGATGTTTCTATTTCTCTACCCCTCTCCCTTCCTCTCTGAAATCAATTTAAAAAATAAAAGCCCAGCCAGTGTGGGTCAGTGGTAGAACGTCAATCTATGAACAAGGTGGTCATGGTTCGATTCCTGGTCAGAGCACATTCCAGGGTTGGGGGCTCAATACCCAGGAGGGGGCACGTAGGAATCATTAATATGATTCTCTCTCATTACTAATGTTTCTGTCCCTCTCTCCCTCTCCTGTCCTTTCTGAAATCAAGAAAAGTATTTTTTAAAACAAAGAATAAATTTAAATGTAGTTTGTACAGACTTATTTTTATTTTATTCTGTTTTTAAAACAAACCAATTTTAAAAATCTGAAAGTCTACAAACACAAGCATAGTTAGTCGACATCAAGGTCTATTTTTAGGGAGAAATCAATGTATAACAATAACTATTTATTACCAGTCACAAGAGGACTGGTTAGGTCTGAGAAGCTTTCTATCATTAATGATAAACTGGAACCTTTCTTAGATGTTAATTCAGAGGGTAGGGTTTTAGACTAACATGTTAGAAGGAGATATGGTGCTAGTTTTTGAAAATTCTAAAATTTACCCTCAACTTTAAAATATATATATCTTGATTTCAGAGAGAGAAAGGGAGAGGGAGAGAGAAACATCAATGATGAGAGAGACTTATTGATCAGCTGCCTCCTGCATGCTCCACACAGGTGACTGAGCCCACAACCCGGGCATGTGCCCTGACCAGGGATCGAATTGTGACCTCCTAGTTGATAGGTCACCATCCAATCACTGAGCCATGCGGGCCGGGCTACTCTCAACTTTTGATTAAAATTTCAGATTTTTACAGGAGGTCTTTGGTTTGGAAATGGAACTTGAGCCCTGTCTGGGGTGGCTCAGTTGGTTGGAGCATTGTTCCGTGCACCAAAATGTTCAGGTTCAATTTTCACTCAAATACATGTCCATATCGTCCAAATATTTTCACGTATGATCTTAGGCTGTCAGTAACACAAAATTTGGTATCCACTAGCTCTCTGAATCGATTTTTCATAGCTCAAAGTAATAAGTTGAGAAGCAGAAAACAATGTGGCAAAGGGCAAGGCAGAGCAGGTGGGTGGGCATGAAGGGAGGAGCTGGTCATAGAATGGAATGGAGAAAATGGAGACAGCGAACTAAAATTTTCTTATTTATTTTACAAAACACAACTCCACATGGAACTTGAGGAGTTAAAGCTGAGTGGGCTGTCTTATGGATACTGAAAACCAGGAGGAGAGGTATGGAGAGCTAAGAGCCCAAGACTTATGCTTCACTGGTGAGGAGTTACGATGACTGGGGCAGGTCCTGTGATGGAGGAAGGGGCCCCAGTACCAACGCTGCATCACATCTGTGATCCTAGCAGGAAGCAGGGCAACTGAGAGGCAAGATCAAAAGAGAAGCACTTGATAACAGAAACCAGGCTTGGGCCAGAAGTCTGGCCAGGGACAAACCCTCACAACTTAGGATGGGGGAGGGAGACACTCCTCCGCAATCTATACATAAAGGAAATCTCCTCTTCTTTCATGATTGGGCCCTCCAGTGCCTGAAATTGGGAAAGCAACAACAAATTATTTTTCTCCTTTTCTTCTACCACTGCTGGTCCTCCCTCCACCTGCTGCTTTCCAGGGCTGAGACAGTCACACAACTCAAACCTAATTGGGCTCAGATTTATTGAGTCCTGATACAACTCTGTTTCAGTAGCCATGGAGCACCTGCTGAGTACCAAGTTCACGTTTCCTGTGGCCACACAGGTGGGACAGTATCTCTGGGTGCCGGCAGAGTGAAATGTGGGTCCTGAAGCTTGAGGCAGGGACCTGGGTACCACCAGATAGATTTTGAGCAAGGATGCCTGCCACTGGCTTCCGGACACAGGTACAAGGGATAGCGGGGAAGCCCAAGAGAGGCCTTTCACATGTGAAACATTTCATTTCCAAAATGGATTGAGGTCAGATAGAAATATCACAAGGCACACTGAATCTCTGAGTGTGGAAGGTTTGCAATGTGTGCTGTAGGCACCCAAGTCACTAGTATGTATGAAAGTCCATGGGACTATTTCACCATGTAATACATTGCAGTGTCTGAAAAATCAATGTCCTAGGGCACAGAAAGATGAATGCAGAGCTTTTCAATTATATTTCCCCCCCTAAAAGTATTTCTCCCTTCAAACAGATTCAAAGGCAATATGATATTGTTTTCATTATGGTTAAGAAGATGCTAGCCTATGCAAGTATCTCACCCAGTTCAATCCCACTGGGTAATAGCCCACTGGGTAGAAGATGATACAGACCGTGAAAACACAGTAGGTTAATAAGACTCTCTTGAGAGCTCAGTGAATGGGGACAAGACATCTTCAGAAATTGACTTGTCTGTTTAACAGCCTGCACCCAATTTCTTTAAGATTGACTTTGTCTTTCTTTTAAACCAACATTTTCTGTCGGTAAATACATGGATTATGGTATTGTTTTAAAATAAAATTTCCTGTCACTCTCACATCCTCAGAAATATAACAGAAGCAATCCTAAAATCCCAGCTCCTTCCTATTCAGTACAATAAGAAGCCAGAGTCAGTTTACTGGACCAGACAAAAAGCTGACTTCAATCTCAATTACCCAAGAGGCATAGGGTCACCTGCCTCCTTTGGAAAAAATACGGTAGGCCTGCACATAAATGATGCAATTTCAAGAATAAGTTTGGAGACTTCCCAACTTCTTGAGGGCAGAAAGGAATATTCTAGTAGGACATACAGCATTCATTCTGTGTTCTGAAATAGGTGTATTCTATCTAGAGCCTACAGCACTCCCGGCTAGCATTCATCGGCCATGCAGAGAAGGCTTGTCAGCCTTTTGCCAAACCGAATTTTACCTGAAAGGCCAATAAATAATAAAATCAAAAGCAGCATGCCTCTGGGGCAATGGGCATGCAAGTGCACTGGGGGAAGAAGGAGAGGGAAGGGATGAGGCAGGAGTCCAAACAGTGTTAGTGCACAAAATGTGTGAAATGTGATAAATATTTGTTAAAAGAAAATATGACCTAGTATTTCAGGAAATGCTCTGAAGTCTCATGGTGTGGTTGCCTCAAATACACTCAGTCTGTCCTTTTGTCTGGGGGCCTATGATGGCATTTTCCTCTTATTCCTGGCCTTGCTTAGTAGACTCTGTACCAGGGAATGACTGGGGTGCTTGAGCCATGAGAATGTGGGGATTTACTGAGCCTTTGATTCCTCCTGTTTCTTGGCTGATTCATGTCATTGTAACCCCCAGGTACTTCCCAAATACCCTTCCACAGCTGCCTGGCACACTGACCAAGAGTGTCTGCTCCTGGCCACCCCTTCCCCCCCCAAAGCCTGCACTTGCTGCTCCTCTGTCAGAAAAATCAGGGTCGACAGCTCAGCTCCTCATACTGAGAGGCTGCCTCTGCCCCAGACTTTTATATTATTGCTGCAGTGAGATAAAATGCATGTTTTTAAACTAGAAAGAGTTAAGGTTCTTCCCTAAAACACTATAGTACTTGACATGCTACATTTATTTTCAAGGACACAGGATTTTTAATATCCATTCTTTCACTGATTCATTCAACAAAAATTTATTGAGTGCCTACTCTGTGGGAAGCTCTGTCCTTGACATTGGGATATAACAATGAATAAGAGAGATAATATTTTTTTCCCCTTCATGGCAATAATATTCCAGTGGGAGAAGTCAGACAAACATATAAAAGAAACAAAGGAACAAGAATAAAATCAAGAACACAAGATAGTGATGAGTGTGCTGTAGAAAATTAAACAGGATGTGGTGATGGAGGGTGATGGAGATGAGGGGCCATTTCACATGAAGTAACCAGACGAGTTCTCTCTGTGGAGGTGACATCTGAGGTCAGGGACACTTTTGAGAGTGTTCTTTGAGACCTCCGTGTGCAGCCTTCACCAGGAATACCAAAAATAGGAAGGAAGTACGTAAAATATATATTTTTTAATTTGTCTGCATTCATTTGGTTTGGTTCCCACTAAAGGCTAAACTTCATGGCAGAGAGCCACATACATCTCTAATCAAGTACAAGGAGTCTCATTAGAGAAATATTTATTACATGTGACTGGGTAAAATACTCCAGATGGTATCTGGGCATTAGCATAGAACTTCATGTCAAATTAATAATCATTAATTAAGGCTTGGATTTTTCAGCATAAGCAGGGTTGAAAAAAGATAAGTGGTCAGGCCAGCACCAACCCTCTATAAAACTTGCAAGAAGACAAGGTTTGGCCTTAAGGCTGCTCTATTCTCCCTCTAGAATTAATCCTATTCATCACCAATGTACCCAGTCTTCATATTTTACAGTTTAGCAATTCTGGACTTAACCAAGTAATTGAAAGGATCAGCCCTAAAAAGAATCTGAGGAACCCTCCCTTTAACCTAAAAGCAATTTCACCAGATGATCTGTCTTAAATTGAGTGAGCCATCCATCACAAAATTCTTGAGACCAATTTAAGAATTCAACAAAATGTCTTGTGCCTAATAACACTCTTGCTCAGCTGCAGAGGCAAGCTAAGAAGATAATATGTGAAACAGAGTGATTCTGAAATCTTTGCATTTTCTGATTTGTGGTATAATGCAATGAAAGAATTGCTTTGACCCTGTCAAGTGGAACCTCAAGGACAGAGATTTTATCATTTCTTTGCCCGGAAAATTGATGTAAAGATTCAATTTACTTTGGAGTGTCCAAGTGCTTCAGCAACTAAGAAAAAAATGGATTGATTTTTCATATACATGTTATATAATTAAGTTCTAATTTGATAGAAAGAGCTGATCAAAAATTGGTGACCATTCTGAAATATTCCTCAGTGCTGAGCAATTACTCCTTGTAGTTTTAGAAAAATAAATGCTTAAGTATATTTCCTTTATGGAAGTCAGGTGTTGTGTTTCCATACTAATGTTCTCACCCTTTTTCTTAAAAAAAAGAATGACAGATCCAGTGTTTGAGCACTCCTTTTATATTTCTATGTGTTCTGACTGTGCCACATACAGCTGTACGCTGTAGTTTTGGGGTGAACACCTATGCAGCAATGGCCATTGGTGCCTGCCCACACCCCTGCAATAATCTATCTATCTATCTATCTATCTATCTATCTATCTATCTATCTATCTAATCTAATCAGGGGTCCTCAAACTACGGCCAGCGGGCCACATGCAAATACAACTATTGTATTTGTTCCCGTTTTGTTTTTTTTTACTTCAAAATAAGATATGTGCAGTGTGCACAGGAATTTGTTCATAGTTTTTTTTAAACTATAGTCCGGCCCTCCAACGGTCTGAGGGACAGGCCCCCTGTTTAAAAAGTTTGAGAACCCCGGATTTATATAAAGAACCTTTTATATAAAGACCTTTTACATAAAGGTCTGTAACATCCCAAAAGACCCAACAGACGACTGAATGCCAGGCTGTGTGCGCAGCAGGCTCTGGTGGGTGGGGACTGGCGAGCGGGCTGAACTGCTCCCCTGGGTCCCAGCCACCCACCGCGGAAGTCAGTCTTGTGGAGCAGTGGTTGTGGAGCAGTGGTGGAGCAGTAGCGGGGCAGTCGAGGGGCCGTGAGCACCAGGAGCATCACAGAGCGTACCCTGGCAGGGAGCTTCACACAGTGTTGCAGGGCGGCAGAGGTCATGCGACAAAGGCTAAGCCTAGGGACCCTAACTAGCTACCTCTCCTGCAGAGGCCAGCAGCTTCCTCCTGCGAGCCCCTGTGACTGCACATGTGCTTGCTGTAAATGCCGTGGAAGTCAAGTGGAGCCCTTGGCCAGCGACAGAAAGGCAATGGTTAATAAACACTCGGATTTCTCTTCTCCTCAGGTAGACAACTCAGAGGCACGTTATGTCATCTTCCAGAGACCCCCCATGTGGGACTGAGGCCCAGGTGCCACTGTAGTCAAGTGTTCATCAATGTAACCTCTAATGGCTTTCTTTTCCTGCCCTCTTTTCCATCTCCAGTCTCTCATTAGTGCTTTTTGGGATAACCTCCTAAAAAACTTTTGCATTCAAATCCTTGCCTGAAAGTCTGCTCTCAGGGATGACAACCTAAAATAATCTACATCTTAAACATGCAAAGAGACTATTAATGCTAACGGATAAATCCAGTGCAGGACTTTCATTTTTTGGCATTTCTTATAACACCTAAAGCAGTACTTTGTACATGGACCGTGGCATTGATAATGAAGAAGGAAGCATCTAACACCCACGGAGCATATCCTCTATGTCAGGCGCTGGGCCAAACTTTGCAGCCTTTTGACTCTCTTTCAACAAACAGCCTTGTGAGGTAGACACTACTGAAGGCATAGACTTGATCTAAGACGCAGCTCCTAGAATAGTACTTAAAACATGTAAGACACTCATTGAATACCTGCTGCATAAATCCAATTTTACAAATGATATAGTAGTAGCAGTGACTTAGAAAGGGAAGTAACCTGCTGTTGGTTCTGCAGCTGTAAATAGCAGGGCTGACTCCAGAGTTCAAGCTCTTAACCCCATACTATACAGGAGATGGCCTACATGAGGAAGAGGAGTGGGGAGTCTGTTTAATGATTACTTGTTTGCTCTGAGCTTGCAGAAGACTAAGTCATATGTGGGGTTGCTAACACAGTTGCTGTCACAGACACACAAAAACTGACATTACTTGCATCCTCACTTACTGACTATACAGTTCTTCTGGTTACCTGCAGCTGTTCCCTCATATTTCTCCCTGCGTCACCTGAGTAAGTAAATTCATGTGTCTGCCTGTGGGTATGGTAAGAGTGTTCCAATGATTAATTTGGTGATTAGCATGTGCTGTGATCTCTGACAAATGTCCTACTTGTCTCATTGCTATTCTTTAGGTCAAAAGTTAGGAAGACAGAATAACTAGCCTGCCTGTGCTTAGGTAAGGAAGCAAATAAATCTCTCCTTGATTATTATCATTATTATTGCTATTAAAAAGATAGCAATATGGAGGGAAGCAGGTAGACAGGTTATCAGAGGCAATATTTATTTTCTGCTTCAAAATAAATTAGGAACATCTAGTACTTCAATAATTTTTTTTCCCAGTCACCAACACACATTGTTTAGCTATCTGTATATAATTTCTATAAGTTAATGATTTTGCTGGCCCGTCAACTGGTAACCTATTCATTTTGTTGGACTACTGACTTGAGTTTTGTCTTTTAAAAAAAGAAGCACAATAAAATTACTGATTAAACATATAAAAAAACAAAATAATAAACAATGTATTAAAAACAAGAAGTGTAAATTGCACAGGTGAAGGAGTAATTTAAACATATGCTACACTTAAAGTCATCTATAGAACAGGTCTTAGTGGTATTAAAATGATGCCCCTAAAGTCCTATGACTTTTAATAAAAACACTAAGTAGAAACATAAATGCAAAACCAATTTCTCTTCAAATATTTAAAATGTTGAAGGTTAATCTATTTTGGTGAACTAGCCATGACAAAGTGACATACTGTAAACAATAAACAGCCTTTATTAATAAAAACTGTAACTACATTATATAATAACAATAGTTAAATAACAGCTCAGAGCTACCTCCCATGCTATAGGCAATCGGCCCTTTGAGAGAAAAAAATGCAACTGTAACTCCTACTCCAGAATATGTTACCCAAATTTTGGAGAGAAGAGAGCAAGTTCTTAGAGCCTTTTGGAAAGTGTTAAAGTCTTTGAATTTTGTGCATCCCATTTGCCCAAAAGCTAAGAACAATCACTGCCTTTTATATAAAAGATTATGAGCCAAATGTGTAAATCAAAACATACATAAAAGAATTTCTCCAGTTAAGCTCTCATAAGACTTTAACTGTAAACACATAACGATTCTCTAGTAAAGAAAACTGAGAATATAAGAGTTATCTATCACAAAGTTACATTTTTCACTAACAGAGTAATTTTCTTCTGGAAAAAAAACCACATTCTTCAATTTCAAAAACAGTACTCTTTCTAGGGAAAAAGTCCCCTCAATTAAAAAACAATTATGATGATAACTGACACTGAACATAACCAGTCTTTTCCTGACACATGTTGATTGGTATTCTCCATTTCTTCCAAGAAGTTAAAGAGCAAGCATGAAGAAGGTCGACAGCTTTTTTCATAGCATATTCTCAGTTACTCTTTTAAATTCACCTGTTCTTATAACTGACCTTATTTGCCAGTTAGACATTAAATATCCAAATACTTTAAGGATGGCAATTATATTACAAAGTGATTAATTTCTTACCATCCATCTACAGAACCTTTAAAAATATTAAAGCTACCCTGGGAAAAGAGATTATTCGGTAGTTCCTCTCTCCCATAACAAAGAAAATTCTAAATAATAATTAATATGAGAAAATACGATTGCTCGTTGAGTGCTGGTATACCAAACATGGGTACGTCTTATAACCCGGTGAAGAGAAGCAGCTTTTAGACACACAGAAAGAGAAACAGGGCTCCTGGGCCCGCGCAAGCTCTGAGGAGAGCTATCTCTAAGATGAAAGAGGGAGTGGGGAAGCCTGTGACTAGCTTCGCAGGAAAATACATATACCACAGCATCCATCCCGACCTTTGTTGTGAAACATTTATTCTTTTAAACCTTTATTTGCTTAAGAGACTTTGGCTCTAGGATTTATTCTAAGAGACAAAAAGAAAAAGCTACTTTGATTTTTAAAAAGTCAGCTAAGATGACCTTCCCAAAAATATTCTTAGATATTCCTTTTGAAGAGGCTGTGTTGCATTCGGAAATATTGCATTTTAATTTTATCCACAAAAACCCAACAACTGCTACTACTTCTAAGTGATCCCATAGGCTCTGGGTTAAGGAAGGCACTCTGCATTTTTCGGTCACTGATAAGTAGCTTCAGGATTTTATTTTATGGGAAGGACAGAGACTGGAGAGAAAGAGCCAGTGATTTTAACAGGATTAATACTTAATGGGTCATTTCTATGAGAGCAAAAGACACTTATGCCTAATCTCTGTTGTTTAGCCCTGGGCCTGCCCACGATGATGCAGTCAGCACCGCGAGAGATGCAGCATCTGTTCCAAACGTGCTCTTAAAACAGAAGTTATGTATTTCCTAATGACTTCTCTGGAAGAATTTCTTGCTAAAGCAGGTTTTCTGTCGAAAAACAATCTCCTGGCATAGATGTAAAATATCTCAGCTCTCCATTCCATGCACTGCCATTGTACCATGTACCTTGCTTTACATAGCTCAGTAGAGGGGAAATCGTGGAAGACAATGAAAGGTGAAATCTTTCCCGACCTCAAAAGAACTCGCCATATGGGTGCTAAAAAGAAACTCGTTGTCAATATTGAAAACTGGGAAGACTAAACAGGCACAATAGGGAAGTCTTGAGAGAATTCGATTTTGAATGGCTTGTCCTTTTATTTCCTTTGGGGTAGGGTGGAGGATATGAGCCAAATGCCTCTGAAAGCCTGAATCTAATTACTCTACGGGTTCCGGTTTTCCCTGATGCTTCCTTTCCTGCTCCAGTCGCATTACTTAGGATGAGCCCCATTTGTTTGGCATTATTAAAGCTGATAAATTAACCTGGAGGCTCTAAAATTACGTTTACTACTACTCAGTGGGAAAATGTATTAAGTTATTATAAAAACAATATTTAACTATGATAGGGTATATGAGTGTATGCTAATAAAATGAAAATATTTTAAATATGTATAGCTTTCTGATTTTTGAGTTTCTACATACTTCAGCAGATTTTGTTGGATTTTACTCTCAATCTGAAATGTTGATTTACTGAAAATAAGAGCATGGTGTAAAAGGCAAAAATGGGAGTTGGAATCATATACCTATGAAATGCAATGGTTCCAAGAAACATTTGCTGATACAACTTCAGGGCCCCCAAGGCTTTGTGAGAGGAACCAGGAAGAGAGAGGCTGCTCCACCTCTGCCCCATCTGTGTGGACAAAGGCGAAGTGTTTCTGTGATGACCACCCCCCGGAAGAGGACAGAGTCTAGACTGAAGAAGGGACGGGAGCTGGGAGCTAGCAACGGTGAAATTTTATTCTCCATTTTCCTACATTTCTACACCTCCAAAGCCTGGATTTATACATCGAATTATTCCTGAAAATGTAGCTCTAACAACTTCGTGTAAATTCCAGAAGAAAAGCCATTCTATCAGCAAAGTTTGTTTATTCTACCTCCAAAATATACCTGGAAGCCATTCACTTTTACCCATCTCCACATGGCTACCATCGTCTCTCCTTGCCCCACAGCAACTTGAGGGGGCATTCTTCTACCCCCTCACCAAACCATTCTGCATCCAGTAGCCAGAGTAAACTTAAAAAACTACTTCTGATCATATTTCTCTGCATAATACCCTTCAATGGCTTTTCACTGCAGCTAGAATAAAAGCCACATGCACTGCCACTACCTACATAGGACCTACTTATCTGACCCCTTGTGCAGTCTCCCTGTCACTCCTGTCATATTGGTTTTTCTTCAACTCACCAAACCCCCTCTCTGGGGAGGGCCTTCGTGGCTGTCGTTCCCTCAGTTTCTTTACCCAGCTCTTCTTGTGGTTGGCTCCTTTTCATCTTAGGTACTTCCTTCTAAGAGTAGCCTTCTCTGATATTTCTGATATTGTAAAGTAGCTGCGCCCCCACCCTATTCTTTACTGTCATAGAATATTGTAAATTACCTTGAGAACTATTTTATTTCCGGGTTAGTTCATGTTTGTATGGATTATACTCCAACATGTATACAAACCCAAGTGGTAGGAGTGACTATGTGTGTTTACTCTAGGCTACGCCTCATATCTAGGACAGCGCCTGTCACTGTCACTCAAGGAGCATTTGTTAAATGAATAAACACAAAAGAAAAAAGTGACATGAACAGGAGATCCAGCATTTCACTTCACTGTGTTACCTATTTTACATAATTATGACCTACAGTACAAACTGCTACTGCATACTTCTCTATAAAAGGTGACTGGCTTATAGGAATTAGTGCTTTATTAGTAAGTACAGGAAAGCGATATCCTTTTTTGAAAAGCTTTGCCAGTATGTTCTACCTTGACATTTTCTATTGATTGATCAAGCACCTTTTGGAATTTAGCTCTATCGTTTTTGCAGTGCTGGGTAGAAGTAAATAATGACATTTTTCCCTGGGACTATTTATTCAGCCTCTGTGGCTAGCTTTTGCAAACCACCACTGTTGGTTGAGCTGAGCGATTGGTTGAACTGAACAGTAAAGCCCAAGGGATGGACACTTTTGAGACTCCACCAGCTGTACTCTAAAACAGATCAGGCAGCAGCGCTGACCCCAAATAGTCACTTGATACTGTTTTTGCTATGAAATGTGTAAGAAACCCAGACCTTTTTTGCATTTCTTGAGCTATTTCTGTTAAAGAGATTTTTTTAATTGAGTGATTTAAACAGGTATGTGTCTACTTTATTGCACAGCATATTTATTCCTACTCCTTGTAAACAAGACTTCATCTGACATTTATAGTGCACAACAGATAGAATCACTAGAACAATATGTTTAATTAATTTCTGTTAAAATTTAAAGACACCTAAGGCAAGGAATTCTAGATAAATATTTATCCATGTACTCACTCCATATGATAGGTCAAATGTTCACATTTTACATCCATTAGAAATATAAACGTAAAGTATTAATGAAAGCCAATTCTTTTAGAATAATTATCACTTGGTGATATACTTCTTTTTGTGTCTGTCATCTTGATAAACAAGTGCCTCTCAAGCTAGTGAACCACAGAATAACTGGATAACTTATTTAAAAGTTATCGCGCAGATCATGATTCGGTAGGTCTGAGGTGGGGTCTAGGAGTCTGCATTTTTAACAAATCCTGCGGGCGAGCTGTTGCTGATGGAAAGAGGCGCACATGCTGAAGGACACGGGTTTTTTCTCCTCAGCAGAATGACTTCTGCCCAGCACTTTCCAATGTCTCCTTCAGCACTTCGCACATTACCTGGCATCTCATAAGCATCAGTACATTTTCACTGAATAAACTGTTCACGAGAATAGAAATTTTATGACTTTATGAAAGATCTAATGGAATATTCTCATTGGTATAATCTATCTTTTGAATAGCAATATTAGCTAATAGTCATATTTTTTTTAAAAAGGCCACATTTAAGGAGTATATTTATGTTTTAAACTTTCTATGAATACAATGAAATTGGATATTTTAATGACTGCCATGTGGCTAGCAGCAGGTGGAATTACTGTGAGGAATAGGAGAGTGCTCTTTACTACTTAATCTGTTTTATGCCGTTCCATTAAATGGTTTGCAATAAAGTGCTGACTGTTGTCTACTGAACTCTCAACCCCAAATGTATTTAATAAAATAAATTTGATTTGTTTTGAAAGCATTATCGTATCTCAAGTCATTGGACTAAGACAGTCTTTTTTCTCCTTTAGCATATGGTGAAAAGGTTTTTAAGAATCAAAGACAATCTTAAAATATTCAAATTGAACGTGATTTATTTCAAAATAAGAGATATCTGTTGAAATAAGATTAAAGAGAAACTAGAAAGAATAGCACAGGGGGGAAAAAACCTCATAAACTATCTCTAAAACAGTGTTTAGAATCCAAATTACTTCTAAGCCTAAAAATCTATCACCATCAAAAGCAAAGAGTCTGCTAAAAAATATAAAGAATGTCTAGCTCAATGTTGATGGCAGACATAAACTAGGGATTCTAGAAACAGGGTATTAGGTCCTAGCTATTAGGAAAGCTGAAAATGAAGAGATAAGTGGTTGGAAGAGAGAAAACAGAACAGCATCTGAAGCCAGGGAAGGCAGCAGTAACAAAAGGATGGGACTTAGAATCAGAAGATACAAGCATGAACTCTAGCACTGTGGCCTTGGCCAAGCCACTTTAAAGAGGCCTCAGTTTTCTGATTCGAGTTATGAAATGGTACTGAATGGTCCAAGGACATACTACAATCTATGTTACAAGTGTCTGGTAAACAACTGACTGTTATTTGGATCACCAGCACTGAGGCACAGAAATAGAATCAATAGGCAGAGAATGAGACAGAACTTGGGAGATGTTGACATTAGGCATTCTACCAGTTTCACCGTCCGCTCAAAATTCACCCCTCACCGATCAGCCCACACACACGGTCTGGAAGGTACATCACTACTATTGACTTACCAACAGTGAACAGTCACTTAAATTACACCTACGATAATGTGACTTGAGAGGCTTCCTGATAAGTTAACTGAAACTCAAAGAAATGGAAACTCTAAATGTGCTGTCTTCTTAATTATTTCATATACATGAGAGATTTGTGTTAAGTGTATAGACTTTAAACAATACACTGTCCCCCAAAAAGTTTAAAATATGGTCACTGAAATGTATCTAATTCTATTTCTTACTTTTTACCATTTGTCTTTGATTCTGCTGTGGGTTTTCATCTTAATTTGCTATTCCTCCTTTTGCAAAGAGGTAGTGTTAAAAGTTAAAAATCGGTGATCTATTCCAGGATATAGCACTTTCCAACTGTCTGACATTGACCACTACATTTTTTACTTAAGAAACTTAAAAAAAAATGGGGTTGGGGGAGAGGAGGCAAGGGTGTGAAGTCATACCCCACATATTCAGTTTCACACAGGATGTATATAAAGGAAGAAGTCTAGATTGTTACAGTGAGTTGAGGACGGTGGCTGCGCTTGAAGGCAAGGATCTGTCACTGTGCTGCCATGTGACAGGCAGTCAGGAGTCTCTAAGTACAGCCTGTCTGCTGACATCACGGGCGCACATTGTGAGACCCGAAAAACTGTGTATCTCTCTGTGGTAGCCGAAAACATTTTCTCTATAATTATCTCAGATTTGCTTTACCTCTTCCATTTTCCATGACAAATCTAGGTGTTGGGAAAGGAATTATGTCATTATAGAATAATCTAAAAGTGAAGATTAAGCAAAGATGCTATCTCAAATGACATTTAACTACATATAGTGCATTGCAGATTTCAAAGTAAACAATTCTAGTTTTTTATTGTCATTCAAGACATTAAATGGACATTTTAGGTGAATTAAATGAATCTTTTTCTTAATTTTAAAATAGTATGGTAGAATAAGCAGACAAGAAAAGCTCAGTTATGCCTTAAACATTTTTTTTGAAGCAGGGTAACTTCACCAACGGTGTTGTTTCTTTTCAAAAGCAGGTACATACTCCCAAAGTTAGAGGTTTTGCTTTTGGTTGGTTGTTTGTTTTTACTTGCTTTCCTATTTTGTTTTCTTAATTTCACTCTCTTCCCATTCTTTCACTGCACACTCTTTGTTATGCAGACTGGCTTTAGTCACCATATGGGAAAGGCAGCCCTGAGGTCCTCTTTAGGGGGTCGGGTGGGAGTGGGGAGTGGGGGTGAAATGCAGCATTGCTCAGACTGCATTTCAGAGGGCCCCAGACTGCAGGAGTTTCAGGAGCTGGACTCTCTCAGTATGTATTGTGTTTCCTATAAAAGTATGAAATGCATTTTGAACGACTGCCCTACGTGTACACATTTTATCACATGCTTTAATGTACACTGTAAAGTACCTGCATTCATGTTAAAAAGGTAGGTGCCAAATGTTGGCCTAAAACACAGTACTCTTGTGATTAGAAAGAAAACTGGTTCTGAAATGTAAACTTCAAGTCAGGTGGTTTGTGACATGAGTTGTTCTGAGGAGATTATCCTTGCCATCTATCTACAGAAAAGAATGGTTAGTAGACCAACAAGATAATGTGTTTTGTTCTATTGTCCTTTGTACATACAAGGTGCTGTTTAAATCAGGAGTGGTGTTTTTATATATAACTGAAATGTCTATTTCCTTACAGAACATGCAAAGTGTGCTAGATTAGATTCTTTGGCTGCTGGTGTGTGTGAACAACAGCCTTTAAAAATCAATAACTCTTAAGAATTGATTTGAAAGTAATTGCTGTCCCTTTTACATTGGCAGGAGACTTAGCAGAGGTGTATAAATGTTATTGACTCGCGTTAGCTTTTCTGCAAAATCCAAACTAAAGCACATAAAAATCATGCTCTTGATTATCAAAATGATTTTAAAATAAAAGAGGCACACACACATTTCTCTCCTTACAGATTTAGGTTAGATTAGATATAGATATAGATATAGATATAGATATAGATATAGATATAGATATAGATATAGATATGTATAGATATAGATATAGATATAGATATGTACCTTATCTCAAAATGTTGGGTAACATCCATTTTAAAAAGTGTTGTCAGTGGTAACAGAATACTTTCCACAGTGATTGTTAGAAATCTTTAAGAAAGAAGATGAATGTGCTTTCAAGGTTTGCCTTAAAAACATTTTATACCCTAGAGTACTTTAGAAGTAATGATAAAATAAAAGGTATATCCAACAGAATCATATAATTTTTTTCCTTAGACACTTTTGCAGGATGAAAAGCTGTGAGCTGGCATACAGGACTAAGCCAAAGAGGAATGTTAGGTAACACATCTGAATAGAAATGCTAGCACCAGTTTGCCCAATAGGCTCACAAGAGCTCACTCTACAGTTCAGACTGAACAGAGGAAGAAGCAATGGAGGGGAAGCTAAGATTGTATCACGATAGCAATCTGAGAGGGTGGAGGAAGGGTTAGGGAACCAAATACCACCTGGTAATCAATCTTGAGCTGTTGGCAAGTTCAAGAAATCCTGAAGAATCTGGGTGGGACTGGAGATACTGCTTTAGATAAAAGTTCAATAAAACACAGAAACTTAATTGGGAATTCTCTTTTCAACATAACACTCAGTCATACTATGGACACCCACATATTAGTAATACTGTAATTTACCCCAGTCACTTTGCTGAATCCCATCTGCTCCAAAGAAATCTCATTTTGATGCTCTTATTGAAAGTATGATAGCCAGTAAGAAAGTTGCATTAATAATTTCCTTTGAATTTGGGTTCAATTGTACTACTGGATAAGTTTGAAAATAAACTTGAGTTTTCAAATGCAATATTTTATAATCTCTCATTAAAATATTCTCTACTTGCAATGTTTATATAGCTGTGTATTTTATACTCTTAAATCTGTTTAAACTCTTACTAGCTTGAAATGTCAAAGTACAAATACTTTACTAAGATTTATTGGTTTTGTGTGGCAAGATTAATCAACTTATGGCTGAATGGGGTCAAATAAATTTACTATTTATTTCTTTTAAAATTATTCCCCGAGAATCCTCTAAGTTTGTTGCTTTTCTTTTGCCTTCTGGCTAAGGATTCCTCCTCCTCTTGCGCCACCTTCTACCTTGGCAGATCTAACAAGTATTCTTTTGTCCTACTTTTCTTGAATGTGAAACTATTGATGCTCTCACATTAGAAGGACGACTGATGTGTGACACAAAGGCCCCTGTGTAGGTGACGTCTAGAGATGTGCTAAGCAGCCCATTATTTTCACAGTGCAGTGAGCTGCTTGTTGAAATTTTCTGAAAACATTTCCAAGGGACAAGACATCAGAGCCTCCCTTCCTGTTTCATATTGACTTTTGACTTAACATTGGACCAGCAAATCCCATGTGTAAATATGAGGTGGGTGGCAAGACAACTTTCCTAAATATTTACAATGGTAAACTCTGCAGGTGATAAATTACAACAGAAACAAGATGATCTGCTTTACCATGAACTTGTCTTCTACTTTATTTTGGCCTGATATTAAGCAGGTTAGCAGGAGTTTAACAGGCAGTATAAGGGAAGTCAAAGGGGAGCAAAAATGAGATTAAACAATTCATCACTGAAAATAACCACGGGTAAGAAAAATGGCTGAGAAGAAAACACACAGAGCAGAGTTAGCACAGGAAAATGTTTTTCAAATTAAAAAAGAAGTCAAGATAAAACTTGGGTAATAAATAATTCCTATTATTTAGCAAAAATTCCATATTCTCATTTACAAACACAAAGGAGTGTATATTAACTTAGTGATAAAAATATT
This sequence comes from Myotis davidii, assembly GCF_000327345.1. NCBI lineage: Eukaryota > Metazoa > Chordata > Mammalia > Chiroptera > Vespertilionidae > Myotis > Myotis davidii. The sequence goes on from NW_006284238.1 coordinate 2,057,266, forward strand.
ATACAATGTGTGTGAAACATCCAATAACCATCTGAACATAAATAGGCTGAGAAGCTCAGTCACCAATCGGTGAAGCAGGGATGCAAATCAGCCCCATCTTATTGAATCCATTGTGTGCAGCGATTCTCTGAGAGAAGAATAAAGGGCTCAGAAGCCAGCGTTAGACTGTGATTTTTGTCTTCTGGGAAACTCCACTTAACAACTCTGAATATCATTAAAAGCCTGTGAGACAGTCAGTCAAGGGCTGCTGTGGGCCGTGTGGGAGCTTTCAGAATGTACCGGCACAAAGACAGCTCACAGTTACAGATCTTTCTGCAGACTAAGTCCAGTGGCCAAAATGTTGCCAAGCTTACCCCAGCAACATAGCTTATCTGTCCCTCCTAATCAGGAGATGGACTTTTATCATCATGCAATAATACTGTAAGCTCCTTAAAGGTAGAAACTGCGCCTGTATGTCTTTCTATCCTGTGTCACCATGTCTAATTCTGGGCAAATGGCAGGTGTGCAATAAATATAAGTTGAACTGAATTACAGCATGAGATCACATACTTGTCCCCATTGGCAGAACCCCACACACTGCTCACTGGCAATATTGAGATTACAGGGGTCGCTGGCAGCACTCTGCCTAATGGTGTGCTGACTGACAGAGTAGAAAATCAAATCAAGAAGGCCAGCATGACCTTTGAGTCAGGCAGACAGGGTGCATACTCACTGTAGCAACAAGGTCAAGATCAAAGTGACGAATGTCCAACCTCCTAATACATGGCTAGAGACCTGAACTGACCACTTCTGATTATCTGTGCAATTTCATCAGTATCACCTGAGAGTAATACTCTAGCTAATAGCAAACAATGAGAGAAAAGCACAAATAACACAATCCCAGACTATGGCAAATTTACCAGCTTGCAAGAGTGCACTTGACAACAGGCTTCTTGCGGATTACGCAAGCCTACCCATTAGACATGAAAACAACTGCTTTATGGTGACCCGAAATGGGATTAACGTAAGCCGGATGAGTGTTAGAAATTCTTTAAAGAACTCAGTGAAGTACCATTCAACATGAAACAGCCAAGCTGTTAAAAATCCTGGGAACACAGAGAAGCTGAGATGAATCTGTGATCAGTAATCAAGCAATGAGACAGCTCATATTGAGAAATACTATGTGGGAAAACACGATTGGAGGCAACGGAGTCACTAGTTTCTATGAATCTAGGGTAAAAAGGGTTATCAGTCACTTAGCTACATCAGTCTTCACAAATGGTAGTCAGAACCAGTAGCCCTGTCTTTAAATACTAAGGACAAAAATAAACACACTGTATGTAAATATGTGTCTACAACAATTTTACCTGTAAAAAAAATCTTCACTTTCAGCCATTGTAAAGCGCCTGTAATTCTAAGAGCGGCATCAGTAGGTGACTAAGGCCCTGCGATCTACATCTGCTTGGCGGTGATACATTAGTCTATCTCCAGAGAGCTTCCCACCTCATTTTCTCCATATGTTACCCATATGTTATATTACCATAAACATATCGTCCAGAAAACAGCAATATGCTTCACTTGTATCCCTGAATAATAGTGGCCCTTCTTATCCTTTAGTCGTTACCGCTTCTGTGAATTTTGAAATATTTATAGGAATTAAATATGAAGAGAATTATTTTTAAACCAGTATAATGTAATCCCTGTTATTCATAACACTGCATTTCTAGGACCTACAAACTTAATTTCTATAAATACTAAAATTCTCAAGTTTGAATATTAAGATAGAATTATTATTTATATTTGGGTCAAACAGAATTTAGCACAAATTTTAATGCATCATCCCAAACAATGTCCCTAAGTTCTGGAGGTGGAGGTCCTCCTATTGGTGACTTAGTCATAGATAATCACCAGCAATCATCTTCATCAATCTCCTGAAATCAACAACAGTTTATAATTACTGAGTACAGACAATAAGCCTGGTATTATGCTACAGGACATAGTATGTCATTCTTCATTTTATCTAAAAAATGTAGTAATGCTGTTTACAGCTACACAATTCTCAGGTGGAATTTACAATCCCAGTGCTTCGAGGACCTACAACGTGAGGAAGAGTAAATGAATGATCTCTTTGCTTGCTCTCTGTCTTTTGTCTCCACACTTTCTCCTCTTCTAGCCTTCTCACTCACTACCAGAGCCTCTGCAGGCAGACCACGGAGCAGGAAGGCTCTGCGGATCTGGTTTCAGTGAATGCCTCTGGGTGATGACCACAGTCATAAAGTATTAGTGTGCATATAACTTTTTATTTCAGGTGCTTTAGAATAGGAATCCAGTGTCAGTCTCTACCTTGGGTAGACTCTCATTATTTCATGGCAGATTATGTCGGGGGAGGTAGCTCCCTGTTTCCAATATTTTCTATTTACAATCATGTAAGATTGTATAGAATAATTCTGTCCCACTACAATCGCAATTACCTCACTCTCTTTCTGTAGCATAGCCTTTCAAAATCCAGGGTCCTCTGTCTTTCAGTCTTCTCCCAAGCGATTCTGTGTAGCTCTGTGTACTCCTTTCTCAGAGTCAGCCAATCAGGCCTTGGAGGAGGGGAGCAGGCGGACGCAACCAACTGGATCAGACTAATGCAGACTTCACTGACCGTGCTTCACCTGTTTCATGCTCTTTCACCATCACAGATAACACTTATATGGGTGTCCCCGCTTTTCACAAGTTTACGCCACTTCGCTTTTATGAAAGGCCTATATTAGTTCCTGTTTTCCCTAACCAAAGAAATCCAAAGAGCATTTTCCCTTTTACAAATAAAGGTGAAAGAGAAAATAGCATTCAGCCTTTATTTCACGGCAAACTTGTACAAAGGCAGCTTGCTAGTACCGAGAGCAGCAAGAGCGGCCCGCCAAGCTCCTTCCCAGGGAACTATACCAAGCATCTCAGCACCAAGCCCCCACAGCTTTGAGCTGCTTCTATAAACATCTATGCTTTATCTCCATTTATTCTGTGCATCCACTAACAAAATGTGTCCTAAAGTAACTGCTTCTTCGCTTTGCACCATATTTCAGCTTAAGAAAGGTTTCATAGGAATGCTCTACTTTCCGATAATGGGGGAAACCTATAGTTATATCCAGAACAGAACTATTAGGAGGTAATAAGAATCATAGCAGTTAACATAGTAATTAATGAGTACTATGCGTTAGGTTGTATACTAACCACAAATAGTATCCTATTTAATTCTCACAAGCCTACGAAGTAGGAAATAGTATTATGCCCACTTAATGGATAACAAAATTGAGGCTTAGAAACATTAAGTAACTTGCTCAAGCTGACAAAGCTAGTAAGTGGCAGACCTGTCATTTAAACCTAAGTAGTCGGACTCTGGAACCCCTGCTATTACTGCTCATAAAAGGAATTTTTATAATAAATTTCATTCATTCATATGCGGCATGCTCACTCTATTTTAGGCACTGTATACGGTAATAAGAATAATGAGGCATGAGCCCAACCCTCAAGCAACCCAGTGTTTTGAAGGAGGGGGACATGTAGATAAATAGTGATAAGTGAGAGAACCGAGCGCATGCCAGGTGATGAGGATCCACAGTGCAGAGAGCAGCGAACACCGCCTGAGAGACCGGGGAAGGCGTGCTGAGTAAGGTACCGTTGTGCAAGGGGCATCTTAAACAATGGAAACACTTTGGTTTCTTCTCCAAAGTATTAGTTAACACATGGAGATGGGAAATATGATTGTAATCATCTCACAATATAAGTAACTCAGATTACCCTGCACACCTTATACAGTGCAGCATTTCAGTTATATGTCCATAAAATTGGACAGGAAATGGAGTCGCTGGAGGGTGTACAGAGCAGACTAGCTTCAGCTTATCCAGACAAGTGGCGGAGCCATTTGGGAAGGATCTTAAATGCTAAGGGGTCAGATCCGTGGACGGCAAACTGCGGCTCGCGAGCCACATGCGGTTCTTTGGCCCCTTGAGTGTGGCTCTTCCTAAGCCTTAGGAGTACCTTAATTAAGTTAATAACAATGTACCTACCAGTATAGTTTAAGTTTAAAAAATTTGGCTCTCCAAAGAAATTTCAATCATTGTACTGTTGATATTTGGCTCTGTTGACTAATGAGTTTGCCGGCCACTGGACCATTCTCTGTTGACAAAGGGTTTTAAAGTGTGAAGACACACAATTTGCTTGGCATTTTAAAAGGCAGGATTCTCCATCCTGGCTTCATATTTGAATCATCAGGGGTTCCTTTAAAGAAATACTGGAGCCTCCTTCCCACTCCCACAGAATCAAATTCAGTTCATCTGAGGGAGGGGACCTGGGCATCGGGATTTCTGAAAGGTCCCCAGGTGATTCAAACAGCAGCCCAGGCTGAAACCACAGCTTCTCAGCTTCTGGGGTCTAACTGATGAAATAAAAAAATAGACTTTTAGTTAACATTTGCCACATAAACAGCAAAACATAACCACCAATTCAAAAGATTTTGCCTAAGATAATGATTCTAAATAAGGTCTCACATGAAAGCATTGCTAAATCAAGTTGGGGGGGGGGGCGGGGAGCAGCACTTTTGCTTGTGAGTACATACTGAAGGGGTAAGGGTTTGCTGGCAAGATGTGTACAGCCCAGATGATGATGGCAGAGTGGGAAAGCCAGGACATCGGAAAGGTTAAAAAAATCAACCACATCTTTAAAACCCTTTTTTCTTAAAATTCCCTGATTCTCTCTCACAGCATCTTGGGTGACAATGGTTAAAATGGGGGATATCTTTACAGTATTTTATAGATCCCTGACTAAGCTCGGCAGCAGCACTGGCAGACACTCTCTGCTGAGTTACACATGGAAGCACCTGCAGTAGTCACAGTCAGTCCGGCTTGGGGGTAGAGTGACGGATGCTCCGGAGTTTCTTCGGATGCGGAGCCACTAGGGACCTGGCTGCAAGCATGTATTTTTATAGACACCTCAGCTAATGTGAAAGTCCTAATGCAAACTTCAGTGCTTGAGAACATTAAATAGGTTTGGGATGCTTCCCCAGAGGGTTTCAGTTCCATTAACACAAGACTTGGTGGCTGAAGACGGATATAATCCTGATCCCGTGTTAGAGATAGAGACAGAGAAACGCTTTACTGTCTTCAAGTTAACACTCACATTTCAAAAGATAAGAGGGACCTTTCAACGTTGAGAGGACTGAAGAATTCAAGTGGAACCTAATTCAGCATCTTACACACACACACACACATACACCCTCCGCCCCCCCAAAGAGCTCAAGTGGCAGAGTATAGCTAAATTATTTCAGCTGTTCGAGGAGAGGAAGACAGAGTTTGTGGGCCTCATTCAGTCATGACTGAAAAATCTGTTACGGATACTGGCCCTTGGCCCGTGGAGGTTCTGACTGTTGGCTCTCAAGTGGCTAGGAGGTCCAGCTGCACATGAAAATGTCTGCAGCCAAGTCAAAGGGGCCACAATGGTCACTGCCCATGGAAGGCCACTGTGCACAGATGCTCCTGTGTGGGCCTTCCACCTCATGGCACAGGGCTAAGGTCTGATCATCAGCAACACTGGCAAATCTACTGAGCTCCCTCCTGTCATTCCCTCCGGAGGCCTTTCCCCATCACCATGGTGCCTCATTCATGTATGACCGGCTATAAAGCAGGGGTGGGGGCGGGGAACCTTTTTCTGCCAAGGGCCATTTGGATCTCATCATTCGAGGGCTATACAAAATTATCAACTTAAAAATTAGCCTGCTATAATTGGTCGAAAATTAATTAACTCACCCCAAATACCTTGGCAAGGCCAGACCAAGTGATTTCGTGGGCCTTCTACAGGCTGAACATTCCGCACCCCTGCTAAAGGAACAAACAGGACTTCGACCTCTTGGATAGTTTAGAGAAGTGGAGGGGTTTCTGTGGACATTTAAGACTCCCCAGGGCCAGGACTCATAGACATTTCCCCTTTTTCACCAGCCCTCAACCCCACCCATTCCAGAACACCACCAACTCTGCCAAGTAGACTTCTGCAACATTTCCTCAGCCATCTCTTCCTCTTCATCCCTGCTTTCACTGTTCTGGTTTGGTATCTCATCATTTATTTATTTATTTATTTATTTATTTATTTATTTATTTATTTTTACCCAATACAGTCCAATCATTCTAGTTGATCTTCTTGTTTCCAGTATATTTTCTCCTCAATCTATCTTCTACTCCAGTGGCCAGTAAACTATGGCCAATGGCCAAATCCTGTGCGCTGGCTGTTTCTATATATGATGTGTAGCCAGAATGTAGCCATACTCATTCATTTATGAACCATAAATGGCTGCTTTCATGCTGCAGTGGAGGCAGAGACTACATGGCCCACAGAACCTTTATTTGTGTGTGAAGGAGTATACAATTCTATGCAACTTTATCCTATGTACAGACTCATGTAACCACCATCTCAATCAAGGTACCAAACTGTTCCATCACCATAAAACACCTCTTTGTATATACATTCCCAAAAGTACGTTTTTGATCACATTACTTCTGTGCTTAAAAGACTTGTGGCTACATTTGGTGGTGAGTGACCAAACTGCAGACGCCAAATACAGTATTTCTAACCACACTAAATAAACTCCTGATCTTGAAGGTGCCTTGCATATCAATGCTAACTTTGTCCTTCGGTGCCCATGCTGTGTGTTTTGCATATCATACCCTTCATTCTACTTATCCTCTCAGGTTCAGTCCAAATGTTATCTTTACCATGTAGCCATCTTTTTCTCCTCCCAATGGTCAGATCCTCCCTAGACACCTTCTTTATTTCTGTTGTACTTGAAAATAAATAAATAAATAAATAAATATGCATTTACTTAGTTCTTCATTCATCCATCTATCTACAGATCTGGTTGCCTTTCTAAGCCATTAAGTCCTAAAGTAATTTTTTAAAAAGCTCTACTTTCTAAAATCATGAAGTAACTCATTTAATTGTTGCTATAACTCTAACAAGTTGTTTTCCACATAGGATGTTAAAAAATATGCTCTTAATTTTAAGAAACTGAAGCACAAAACTGTGAGAACTGCACAGTGGTTCTCAACCTTCCTAATGCTGCGACCCTTTAATACAGTTCCTCATGTTGTGGTGACCCCAATCATAAAATTATTTTCGTTGTTACTTCATAACTGTAATTTTGCTACTGTTATGAATCGTAATGTAAATATCTGATATGCTATATGTGTTTTCCGATGGTCACGACCCACAGGTTGAGAATCGCTGCTAGGAATTGGCTTAAATATACCAGGATTAAACTTCCAAATGAGGATAATGAAGATTTCATGGTTTTATTCATATTGAGGATTCAGTTATTTCAAAATAGTTTGAGAATTTCTCCTATATGTCTGCCTTCAGAATCACTATATTCATACAAGAAAAGCAGTCTTAACAGTTTGCAGTTACACAGCATTTTAAGTTATCTAAAAATTAAACTCTCTAGTTTCATCACCAAACTTATTCTAAAGGAGTTTTAATCCTTTCCAAAAATTAAATTCACCCTTACGGGGAAATTTTACCAATATGGTAGATATTAAATAATTTATAGTAGGTTTTTTTATATAATTTGAACAAAAAGGAATTTCAAAAATAGCAATGACAACCATATTGAAATAAATATTTTTGTTTGGCTATTAACTTTGACAGGAAAGCTACATAGCCAGGAAGGTATTTTTGTTTAATTAATTAAAGGACACTATGTAGGATGGAAAGCTCAATAAATGATTAACCACATTTGTAAAATTTTGGATTCAGATGGATAACAAATCTAAGTATAAAAAACAGTAAAAATTTTAGGAGAAAATGATCTTTATACATTTTGAACAGGAAAGGCCTCTAAAAGGCAAAATTGAAAGAACAAAACAAAGCAAAAGATGATAAATTCAACTAAAAATGAAATTTAAAATGAAAAACTTGTTCACAGAGGTACCATCAACAAAATAAAGGAGAGTCACAGATTTGGAGAAGACATTTTCAAAGCATATAACTGACAAATATTAACATCCAGATTGCCTAAGAATAACTATAAATCAATAGGATAAAAGCAATCACCTAAGCAAGAAAAATAAAAATATCAACAGGCAATATAAAAAAAGATGAAACTTGAAGGTCCAAGCAACATACCTAAAAATTCCCTATCTCATCAGGAATCAAATAAATACAAATTAAATCCATAATGAGATACCATTTCATACCAATCAGACTGGCAAACATTACTAGTAAATGCTGGCAACACCTAGTGTTGGCGGAGATGTTGAGCAATGAGAGAAATCTTATACCTGATTGTGGGTATGTAAATTAGCACAGCTTTGTAGAGCAAATTGGCAACATCTAGTAAAGTTGATGAAGCACTCCTACATTTATTCTTAGATACAAAGATATATATGGATATTTGTGGCAGCACTGTTTGTAATGGAAAAGAGAAAAATCACCTTATTGCCCATCAAGTTCGGACTATTTATAGAATGGCAAAAATAGATGAATTAGGACACATACCAATGTGGATAAGTCTCAAAAGCATAATGCTGAACAACAATAAAAGCAAGAGCATAAAATGTATATAGTAAAATACCATTTTATATGAAATTTTAAAATCTACAAAGAAAGTATCTATATTGTTCAGAGATAACATACAAATGAAGCAAAAGTATATAGATGTGTACGGGAATGGTAAATACCTAAACCAGAAGAGTGGTTACTTTTGGAGGGGGAAGACAGATCTTAATTAGGGACTTTATACCTGTCAGCATGTTTTTTTAGGCTCAGGTATACTGATGTTTGTGTACTATTCTCTATGCTTTTCTGAATAACTGCAATTTTCACAAGCACTTTGAAAACAATTCTTTTTTAAGGAAGTTGCCATAACATGGACCTAAATCTAATGGCAAGACATATTCTAGTCTCTGACAACAAAAGTGTAATTTTAAGCTCCTCAGACAGTGTTATCAGTTCTAGAATTTGGCTAGACATGAGGAGAAACCAAGATGGCGGCATAGGTTAATGCCAGAGATTGCTGCCTTGAACAACCAATTCAAATTACACCTAAAAGACAGAACGGACATCATCCAGAACCACAGGGAGGCTGGCAGAGTGGAAATTCTACAACTAGGAGGAAAGAGAATATCATACCTAGACTCAGAGGTGGCGCAGTGCTGAAGTGAGATACTAAGGTGCGGAGTGTGTGTGGAGTGGGCTGGCAGCTGAGGGTGTGGTTGTCTGTTTCAATCGGGAGGGAGCCTCAGACTCTGAGCTCCAGATCCGGGCGGGGCTCTCTGGACCCAGACTC
>NW_006284238.1:2067727-2124083 GCF_000327345.1 Myotis davidii
AAAATCGTGCACCTATGGATGAGGACAGTGGGTGGGGAGTGAGGGCGGAGGGTGGGGTGGGAACTGGGAGGAGGGGAGTTATGGGGGAAAAAAAGAGGAACAAATGTAATAATCTGAACAATAAAGATTTAATTAAAAAAAAAAAGAATTTGGCTAGACATGCTTTCCTATTTACAAGTAGGAAAATGGCTGCGGGACCCAATCGCTCGGTATGGTCAGATTGGGTAGTGACAGGGATAGGACAGCAGGGTCCACACCCTCGCTGCTACATTCCCAGATCCAGAGTCTAATAAAAGAAGGGCATTCTCAAGCACAATGGCCAATGTTCCGGCCTTAGGAATTTTATCAATCTTACTTAATCTTAATTCACAAATGTGTTTCTTGAAACCATTGTAAGGGACAGAATCCCTGGATACATTCTGGATTTGAGGTGGCTCTGTATTATGAGTCCTTACAAGTATTTATCAAATAAAAATAGTGTGTATAATACAGCACCACCTTGTAAAAAAAATGAAGGGAAGTAAGAAAATTGTATGTGTTTGGCTTGCATGTGTGGAAAAATACCCATAAAAGGATAAATTAGAACAGTGGCTAGCTGTTAGCAGTAATGGGTATTGGGCAGAGCAAATGACAGGACTGGGAGTGTGACTTTTCACTATATACCTTTTTATAGCTCCTTTATTATGAAAGACATTATTTTTCTCACTTTCTTCTCTCAGTGCACTCCAGTTCCAGCTTCTTATGCCTATGTGACCTTTCTCATGGACTGATCAGTAAATGATGGCTGTTGGTCAGGGCCTGACAGGTGGAGTGGAGTACATGGCCATTATGTTGGCATTGCTATGGGCCCCAATTTCAAGAGCTCAGCTTCTTATGTACTAAAGATTTTGATTTTCGCTCCCAAGTTGAAATGCCTCATGCCTATTGCATTCTGCCTATAAACCTTAAGCTCTGCTGACAGATAACATGGTGCAGGCCTTGCCTGGGCTGTGAGGTACTCGGGTTTCTTTTGGTGCCTGGAATATGCCTGCCAGTCCACTTGGCAACCTTGTCACACCTTGACCCCTAGCTCCTGGGTGCTTACTGGCTGTTCTTATCCTGTATCAGGTTTGGCTGACCTTGACCCTGTGCTGCTGATTCTCACCAGGGAATCCATTCTAAGCTCCTATCCCGTCTCTTCTCACCTGTCTCACCTACTGATCCCTAAAATGTAGAATCCTCACTGATATGCAGGTGTGGGCAAAAGTAGGTATACAGTTGTTATGTGAAACACAGTTTATTCTTGTATAATTATGTAATAATTGTTGTATTATTTTCCATATGAACAACAGTCAACCTACTTTTGCTCCACCCTGTAATTTTTCCCTATGATCATTTCCACCAAACAGCTAGAAGCTACTTTTTCCTTAACTTAGAATTTGGTTTCCTCTTCTACAACTCCTTTATAGCAGGTCCTAGATCATAGCTTCAAAAATAACCATGGCACTTGTGAGAACCCTACACGGAGGACCTAGGGCTCCAGGTTAAATAGAGTACAACTTCTCTGGTCCTTTATTTCCTCGACTCTAAAATGAGCAGTTTAGTGGACATCACCTCTAAAGGGCCTTACAGAGCTAAAATTCTGACTCTCCTTTTAAAATGTTTATTCTCTTCAAACCTCCTTCCAGCTCTATTCCATCTCCCATCTAAACATTTCGAACATACTCGATAGAACAGATGTTTAGACACATGTGGCCATGATTTAATCTCAGAGATATATCAGCGGAGACTAAAAAGCTTGGAAACATACAGGAACAAATGGGAATTGCTGCCTGCCAACCTTCCTCATGGGAAACAAAGCATTTTCTTGTGGAGAGAAAAATCTCTCGAGGAATTATGGTTAAAAAGTAAGACTCCATTTTCTCCTAAGGACACTGTCTTATATACTTTCCCTTAAGAATATGTATGTATAATAAAAGCCTAAGCGACTGTTTGACGGGTTGACTGAATGACCAGTCAACCGAACGACCTGTTGCTATGACACGCACTGACCACCAGGGGCAGACGGTCAATTCAGGAGCTGCCCCCTGGTGGTCAATGTGCTTCCACAGCAGGAGGGCCACTCAGCTGACCTATGGGCACTGGCTGGCAAGCACAGCTGCCAGGCCTGAGCCTCTCCTGCCTCTGTTGCAGCGCTACCAAGCAGCGGCAGGCGCAGCAGGGCCAGGATGAGTGGGAGCCATGGGGCGCCCAGTCTGGGCTGAGGCTCCTCCCTGGCTGCCTGCTGCTTCACGCACTACTACATCCTTCGGGGGAACTCAGACTGCCGGTTTCAGCCTGCTCCTCACAGGCCTGTGGGGATCGGGCCAAAATCAGCAGTCCGACATCCCCCGAGGGGTCCCGGATTGCGAGAGGGCGCAGGCCAGGCTGAGGGACCCCACCAGTGCACAAATCTGTGCACTGGACCTCTAGTAAAGTAATAAAAAAAGTTAATCTCTGGAAAGTAAGTGGTCTCTTATTTTAACTTTAACCTATATTATCCATCCATTTGGTCACCCACTAAGATGTTTTCTGGGCCCATAATCATGTAGCTAATTTGTTCTTTCTAACTAATTTGTATTTTTAGCCATCACTGTCACCTGTGGCTCAAGCCAGAAACCTGGGAGCCACGCTGGAGTCCTCCCTTTCCTTGGCCACATATCCAACCAACCACCAAACCCTGAGGACTCAAACTCCAGAACAGACCTTGAACCCGCAGCTTTGCTGCTCTTTTGTCTGCACAGGCCTACCTTGCCTACTGCACTGTGGACATTCTCCTCTCTGCTCCACAGAGCAGCCTGAACCTGTGGGTTTTCAACCCACACACCTGGCTGCGCCACTCCCCAGGGAACACTCTTCAGTGTCATATGGATGGCTTTTGAATCAAATCTATACTCATTCCCTAGCCTTCAAGGCATGCAGGATTGTTTCCTGTCTGTTTCTATCTTTACTAGCTATGTGAGCTCGAGCACGTTATAGCATCTCTCTTTACATTATACATTTTATGCTATAAAATACAGCTAAGATGTCGAACCTGCCTGTAAAGTGCTTATGAAAGGTCTTGGTACAGAGCAAGTACTCAGCGAGTGTTAACTATGTGAATATTTTATAGTCCATAAAAACCTACAGAGCGTCCACTCTGTATACCGCACTCGGCACTTCAACTGTTTCTAAGACTTCTCCCAACATACACCCTCCCTCTTTGCTATATCAACAGGAGATTATTACATTTAACTGAACTATATAAAGTCTTACACTTGGTTTGAAGCATCAATAGCGCGCCAAACGTGGCTTAGGGCACTTTCACTGTTAATGTGGAAAGCCCTTAAGAATTTTAGTTGATTGCAAGCATTTAAGAGAAAAGAGCACGGTGGTTTCCACACACCCTCTCTGCCCCAATGCAGACACATACACACACAGAAAGCAGTCTTGGGCCATGATACTACTTATGTCTAAAACAAGTGAAGTCACAGGTTGCACTGGTCAGGTATTTAGTTTTATTATAGGAACCGTATTTTCATAGTGACATTATTGTGTAAATTAAGGGGCTGATTTAGGACAAGGAGGAAGGTAAGTGGCTTGTAAACAATGAAACATATGAGGTAGTTAAGAGAACTGAGATAATTCGGGGGTAATTAGCTTTGGGAAGAAAAGACCTGGAAGAAAGGATAGACAAGACATTTCAACTATCTGAAAAGCCTATTTATAGAAAAGACAGTGTATATGTTCTAGTGAGCAGAGCTGTACCCAAAGTATAGAGGTCATGGGGAAGAGGGCCTCCATTTTCATTATCAGAACTGTTCAAGAACAGGAGGAAAAATACTTGGGAGAATAACAATTGTCTCTTCACAGGAAAAGTTGAAGTTCAGGCTGACTGATCAACCTCTGAGAACCATGTGGAAAGAATTTCCTTTTTGGATAAGAGTGGGGACTAGATAATAAAAGCTAAAATTTACTAAGCACTTAATGCTGTGCTAAGAGCTTTACAAAATTACTCATTTAAGCCTCACAGCAACTTTAGGAGAGAGATACTACCATTTTGCTGATGAGGAAATGGATATAGGGTAAGTGCTTTGCGTGTGGCCCAACAAGAAATAGCCAGAAACGGGAGTCAAATCCAGGCTGCTTGACTCCAGAATTTGGACTATTAGCCTCCATGCTACACAAACTTCTACACTGGCCAATTTATGCATGTGTTACACCTCTAATTTCCCTGTTTCCACCTCTCACAACTTTCTGCAGTCACTTGGTGACTGGCACCCATATGCCTGCAATTTCCTGTTACTAAGATTTGTGAGAAAGGAAGTTTTTCTGGAAGAGATGAGTGAGTAACATTTCCTGGAGACATATAGGAATTCAGATGTACAGAAGGGGAACATTGGCCTAAGCAAACCCCCCATGAAAAAGAAGTCTCTATAAACCAAAAAGGGCCCTGCAAGAGATGCCGCTGACCATTTAGAAAGAGAATTTCTGGGATGGTTTTAGATACGCAATCATTTAAAATATGCAATACTTAAATAGGTCCAAGAGAAAAATCAAAAGGCATAGCAGCCTTTAAAAATATCTTCTTCTTGCCATTAGATTAAAAAACGATAATTGCAGGAAGTTATTAAAATGCTAACATTCTGAAAAATAATCACTATAAAATACTCCCCATAAGGAGAGAGCTTACGAAGTAAAATGTTCTGAAGTAATTTGAGACCCAGATAAAAATGGGGAGGATAAATGAGATAACGGCAGCACAGAGCATCCCACAGAATGCACAGATAGTCTGTTCCGGTAAAAACTTTTGGGTGTATTACTCCGCTCAGATGTCTCGTATGGTCTCACCTGGCACAATTCTGAAGTGATAGTAAAAAATAGAATTTGCTCATTTAGAACATGTTTTAGAACTGGGTGAGAAATAATTTCCCTAAATTGAATATTTGGGAACCAATTACAACCCCATATCTGCTATTAACCTCAAAATAGGTAATTGCAAGTTTGCGTCTAAATCCATTTGTCATAATAGGACAAATTAAGAATCACATGATGGATGTGATTAATGTGTGACAGTTGTCATGAGCACCAGGAGCCCAAACTAATAACATCAAAGAGAAATTCCAAATGTGATGCAGCCATGAAGGCAAAACTAATTTTCAAATTATAATAGCAATATCCAAGAAAGCTAATGTTTTCTTTGTGTGCCGGTCGCGGCTGGGCATCTGGATGAGGGCCGGCCGCTAATGTCCTAATAAATGGCAGGCACACACTGGAAAGGCTGTCATCATGTGGCGAGCTGAGCACAGTTGTTGCTGCCGCTGTCCTAATGGACTGGCCAGGCGGTGGGTCACAGGGTGCCAGAAAAAAGTGAGCCTCATTACTGGCTGAGGCTCAGCGCTCAATGTGCCTGAGAGTTCTGCCTCACGCTGCATAAACACGTTTTCAGTGCACACAGGTAATATTCCCCCTTTATTCTTAGGCAACATTGCTGATATTTATATATTTGAGAGACTACCAGAAGACTTGGAAAGTATTTGGAAGTGTCATAGCAAGCACTAGCTTCAGGCAACAGTCACCTTGGAGTTAGGATAGAAAACTACCTGCGGATTCTGTGAGAACAGGGACTTCCATTTGCTCCCTGGGGGGAACACCCAGTCTGGCAGGCAGTGGGAATCTTGGTGCTGCTGGGCGAACCACAAAAGAAAAGGCAATGACCCTACCCTGCTAGACTGAGTGCCACGAGACCAGAGAAAAGAGCTTTTTCATCTTCACATCCCCGGCACTAAGCATGGTGCCTGGAGTAGGTGGCCAAGAAATAAAGGACAGGTTATAAAAGAGTTCGAAGCAAACGGGCTGGGGATACCGGCTCTGCCACCGACTAGCCTATGATGACCCCAGGCAACTTATTTCAACTCTTCGAGTCTCAATTTCTCTCTGCAAAAATGAAAAACAGTTGTGAGAATTAAATTAAATAATTAAAATATTTAGTATATAGTTGTGCTAAAAAATGGCAGTTGATTGCACCAAATACATTTGAAAGGTGCCTATAAGGTATGAGGGAAGAGAAGATAGAGAAAAAAGTCCAAGATAGTCATTTTTCCTGGAGCAAAGGTGGCAACAAAAGTTCTCTGCATTGCACTCTATGAGGTGACTCCAAGTAGCCTTTACTTGTCTAAAGTAGTGGGGTTTTTTTTAAAAATACAATTGGCTCTTTAGCCTTTTTCTTACAATTGTTAAAAAAAAATCTATACAGCCCTGGCCGGTTTGGTTCAGTGGATAGAGCGTCGGCCTGCGGACTAAAGGGTTCCAGGTTCGTTTCCAGTCAAGGGCATGTATCTTGGTTGCGGGCATATCCTCAGTGGCGGGTGTGCAGGAGGCAGCTGATAGATGTTTCTCTCTCATCAATGTTTCTAGCTCTCTGTTACTCTCTCTCTCTGTAAAAAAATCAATAAAATATATTTTGAAAAAAAATCTATACAAAACCAATACATTCTCGTGAGAGTAAGTATTGGTTTGAATATACATTTCTTACTTCATTTTAGCTCAACAATTTTTTTGAAACTTAACTATTTTAATACTTGCAAAACTTCAAGGATAGAAATACACATAGAAAAACAAACCCCCTTTTTATGTCAAATCATTGGTGTACGTATGAACATATCTACCAGTTTAAGAGTAGAATAATAAAATAACCTATTATTCTCCTTCAAAATTTTACATTTACTCTTTGCAGTCTTTATAGTGACTTTCCTATAATTTTATCTCTTTTGATAGGATAAAAATTTGACTTTTTTGCATTGGTAATAGTCTTAAAATTAAAGTGAGTATTTTAGGTGTTGGAAATTTTCCTCATCTGCCTCCAACATTACTGAAACCATCTTATTAATCTCAGTATAGAGATTATACAGAAATATACCCATCTTTCAAGGACAAAAGCAAATACTAGTTCTTCAACCAAGCTTTCATACTGGTTTTCATGCTGAGAAATCATCAATTCATTCAGGTTTCTCTTTCCTTTAATATTAGGGAACACTGATTGAGTTTCCCAATTATTTTGATAATCATATATTTATTTTGATAATCATATACGGTATCACTAATTAACAAACTTTAAATTGTTTTGCATTTCTCATAAAACCTAGAAAAGTTTATGCATATAGTAGATACTCAATAAATTCTCAATGAATTGAATCATATTTCATTGTAACTTATTATTGGCTGACGTATCTCAAAAACATGAATAAGATGCTTGTACATATTTTATGATAGTTTTGAATATTAAAATAAAAATTTGACTTCTGAATAAATAGTCCTCTTAGAACATCATCTTATTTAATATAATATTTCCAAGTGAGAAGAAAGGTTAATAATACTTATGCACAAAATGAAATTGAGATAAAATATTTTATCAAGTATTATAGATATTATCAAAACAGGGTCATTTAAATAAACATTTTTCCTGACATGTATTTAAAACACACAAAAATAATTTTAAATAGCAACAGCTTTAAGAGGGCAGTGTTGCTCCATTAGGAAAGATCAGCTCAGACAGTGGGCTGCATCATGCCCTGAACAGCAGTCAACGGGCCTGAAGAGCGATGGAGCGTCCACTGTTACAGAATACTGGGCTCCTCAAAGGAAAAACACCCTATTTCAATTTCCTGCAACTAACTTAGGGAGTCATTAGTAGGCAAAGACTGCTGATTTTAATTGTTCAGACTGGTACAGAGGGAGAATGACAATCTCAAAAGTAAATTCTCTTCTCCCTCCTAATTAGTCAAAGAAAGTTGACATACCATGGCATATTCATGAGTCTACAAGAGAGGCAACAGAATTTAAAAGAAGAGATGAATGAAAGGATAGCAGATGGAGAGAAAATGGTTTTGATCACAGATGACTAGGAATGAAGGAAAATTGAGATAAACTAATATTAGAAAGCTGAAATGGTTAGGACAAAATTAATAGATCTGAAAAGCAGAAAAGAAATGGAAGAAAGTTAATTATAGAAAAACTGACTTTTCTCATTTTTATTATTATCTATAAAATTAGGCTCAAGGACCTACAGATTGTATAATTACTGCTCAGATACCAAATGCTGCTCTAAAGCTGGAGATTTACTCTAAAAGCCATGCAGGAAATCCATCTCATTAATTTCCCAACACACCTTAGATATGTTAAGTAATGAACATGTAATACATTTTGAAAATTGACTCTCTAAATTTTACTCAACTTCAAGGAAATAAAATTAGCCTTTTGAATTATAAAACAATTTCTTAGAAGTGTTGAAAACTAGTGACCTGGAAAGAATTTCACAGAGAAATTGATTTTTCACAGAGAGGAAGAGAGAGGGGTAGAGAGTTAGAAACATCGATGAGAGAGAAACCTCGATCAGCTGCCTCCTGCACATCCCCCACTGGGGATGTGCCTGCAACCAAGGCACATGCCCTTGACCTGAATCGAACCCAGGACCCTTTGGTCCACAGGCCGACGCTCTATCCACTGAGCCAAACCGGTCAGGGCGGAATTTCATTTTTTATTATATCTGTTAATATTTGAAAATTGTTTCCATCAAATAAAAAAATAATTTATATGAACAAAATTAATGCATCAAGCAAGAGGAAGTACGGTCCAAAAGAACCACAAACTCAGTATGTTTCACAAATCAATTCTCCCTCTCACCTTAATCACTCTTAGTTTTAAGAAAAACAAAAAAATTAGAGGAATATCAATAGCATGAGTTTGTGATTTTTAAAAAACAAACAACCAAGATTCAAAGATGTTTCACTTTTTTTTTTTTGCCCAGCTGGCATGGTGACCTATGAATCAGGAGGTCACAGTTCAATTCCAAGTCAGGGTATGTGCCCAGATTTCGGCCTCAATTCCCAGTAGGGGGCATGCAGGGGGCAGCTGATCAATGATTCTCTCTCATCATTGATGTTTCTCTCTCTCCTCTCTGAAATCAATAAAACTATATTTAAAAACAAAAACAACAAAACAAAAACAAACAAAACATGTTTCACTTTTAAAAAACTAATAACTGAGAAAGATCACAAAGATGCTTCACTTTGCCACAGACTGATCCTGAAACCACCCTAAATGTTGATTTTGCAATCAGATGAGAGGCAGCCACTATTGCAGCTCCCTGTGACAAGACTCACCAAAGGAGATGAATGAGATCATCCCATTGATAAGGTCGCAATCGATCTGAGGCAGGCCTTTTTTTAAATTAGCAAAATGTTGCAGCTCTTTAGTGTCATCAACAGCCTTTCTCTATGAAAAATGCTCTGGCTTATGGAAAACTAATTTTTAAATTAAAATTTTTTCTCATTAAAAAAAATGTCACTATACCTATTTTTTCCAAATTCATTATTTCAGACTCAGATTTTCAAGGTAGCCTACCCTCATATCTGGTTTCAAAGAGCTTTCAAAATAAGTTGCATTCACTAATCAAAATCAATGTCTATGGCTAAAAATAACTAAAAAAGTTCCCTAAAACACTAATTGATATCAGTCTTTTAAATAAAATTATGATCTTCTTAAAATGAAAACATCTTTAGCAATATCTGAAATGACAACTCAAAAACCAATGACCTCTTGAATTAATCTGAAGAACACAAAACCAGCCCTTCAGCTTTCCTGGGAGGAAAAAAGTGGACAGAGAATGAATGTTGAAATTATAAATGGCTTGACTTTAAAACTTAACCATCATGTGGCAAGAGAAATCTATTTATTTTTCCTTAAAGTAAAAATCATTGTAAGTCTTCCAGATATACATACATACACATGATGGATGGATGGGTGAATGGATGGATGGATGGGTAGAGATAATTTTATTAACAACTTTAGAAAAGTGATTCTCAAAGTGAAAATACATATCAGAATTACCTAGTGTACTTGTTAACAGCTCAGATTCCTGGAATCTCTGCAGCTATGGCAAGGAATCTGCAGTTTCACTGTGCTTCCCATGTACTTATTCTGCACAATAAGGTCTCAGAACCAGTCATAGAAGGACTTGGTTGGCCACTTCCCTTGTACACAGCTTGGTGCTGGCAATCTCTAGCTTTCTTTCCCAAGGTAAAAGGTGAAGTGGTTAAAGGTCAGGTGGACGGAAGGCTCCAACTCTCTTCCTTCCCTTTCAAATTTAACTTTGGCAAGTGACTTGAACTCCCTGATATTCAGGGTCCTCATCATGAAAATAAGAATTTTAGTACCTCACAGAGGTGCTTTTGGGATTAAACAACATTTATGCTAAGAGTCTGGCACACAGAAGGCTCGCAAAGACAGTATTATTAGTTCAATGTCCACAGTGACAATTAACTTGTTCTGCAGCTGGCCCACAGAATGTACCTCAAGTCAGCAGCCAATAAAGAAAATTATTTTGGGAGTGGTACGCTCCTAACTGCCCCAAGACGAGGTGACTTGATGAAACCCTGAGAAGTTTTATTCCTACATCACAATATTAATTCAGCTTATTGGACAGTTGAAGGGAAAATCAAGAAAAGCACTAAGAAAAAATGGTTCCAAAACAAACGTAATTAAAAAAAATTTTTTTCTCCATGCCAAAATCTAGGCACTGATAGTGTCGGGAAGGTAGCAAGTCAATTTGCATGAATGCCACACTTAAAATTAGGATATAATTTATCCCTTTCAGGACTTTGAGGTTGATTCCTTTAATTTTAAATTTACACAGCTTCACTGCTTTGATTAATATAGTCAATTCTTGATTATTCCTTTCTTTCCTTTGTGCTTTAGCAACCTTCTGGTATCACTGATTAAGAATCCTTTTATCAGAAGTACACAGCTAAGAGGACAAAGGGCACTGGCCTTATAAGTACTCCAGGTGATGATAATGGGGACAGAGACCCAGGAAGAGTGGGTGTAAACAACATCTGCTCCCACCGACTGTTCTGCGATATTCAGCCAATTAGTGTGATCAGGAAGTAACAGGCTAATAAACAGTTTTAACACTGGAAAAAAAGAGAAAGGAAATAAGATTCTTTCATTCGTTAGAAAAAAAAATGGCTTCAGGCCAAATTACAAAAGAAAATCACTCAGGAAGAGAAGAATCTTTAATTCCTATTAAGAATATATATTTAGAAATTCATTAGTTAAGAAGTACTATACCTAAAAGAGGTTGCATGGTCATCTTTCAGAGCTTCATGCAGATTTTAACTCATTGAGGATACCTGACTCCTCACACAGGGGAACATTCCATCTTCCATCTAACTCAGGTACAACCCAAGATGCTCTGTGCTCAAACCCAGTGTAAGTACACGGTTACGTACACAGAAGGAAAGTAAGCGCTTTTGATTGTGATTTGACTGCATAGTTTGTAAATATCTAAAATATAAGTGTGGCAGAAACTTCCCAGTGATTCAGTTGGACTGAGAAAGAAAAATGCTTAAACACAGCCCTCATTTCCCATTTTCACTGAGCAGTTTTAAGATGACCTAGTTGATTCTACGGACTGAGAGAAAACAACATGCAGAATGTGTCCCTGAGCAGCAGTTTGGGACCCAGGCATCCTGTGCAGGGCACGGCCCTGTGTCCACGTAATAAACTCTTAACTATTGCCGCTAGAGAAAAGGTCCAGGTTGAAACAGTACAGCGCCATGTAATACAGGTGGAAAGCATAACTATCTCCCTTATGATGATGAGTCAACTATGGTACAAAGACACAGAGCGAATCATGAATATAAATAGGAGAAAAGATAGCCTAGATTCTGTGTGGTGTATTTTTTTGTCAGTTGGCCTCAGCACATAGAATTGTTCTTTAATTTTTTTGTAAGTTTAAATATCTCCTTTTGTTTTATCAGCCATCAATGTTTCCCCCTTATTCAGCTCTAAGACTCATCTTGACTAACATAAAATCTTTACTCTCAGAACTAAAGATATGCAGTACTGACCTCAAAGTGATCTGCATTTGACCAGCGTAACATTTGATAATCAACATCTCATACAGCTTCTCCTACTTCCTTTTGTGAAGAAAGAAAAGCCTGAATTATGGATCTCTCTATAGTTACACAGCCACAAGTTAACTGTACTTAAAAGCACCAAAACACCAATGACTTAGCTGCAGATGCACTTATTATGCACACCTCTTATAGTCTCCTTTAAAAAAATTATCGTCCACTTCTCTTTAATTTTATTTCAAATTGATGTTACACAACTAGAGTTTGGAAGAAACATGACAAATTAGAAAGAAAGAATGTATAAGATCCTGCACTATCCTTTGGTTGATGCTCCTTCAAGACTACCGCTCATGTCCAAGCTGTGACTGTTTCATCAGCAGCCTAAGTGCAGTACAAATCTCATGGAGGCTTTGGGATCACTGACGCATGGCCTCCCTTCTTTGAGAAATGGTGCAAGAGCTCTTAAACGAACCCTTCTATGGGTGCTCCTGGCATGCCCCTAAACAGTACTTTCTTCTAGGCCTTGTTTCTTCAGAGTATGTGGCTGCCAGCTGGCACCCTATGGCCCAAAGAAATAACTTTTCCTTCTGTTAGACAGGCCTGTGCTTTCTCAGAGGAATCTAACTTAAAAAGTATAACATTTAAGATGACATGGAAAATAGTCCTGACAAATTCTAAGAATAAGAAAATAACGGCATGGAAGAAAAATGGCATCGAGTGCAAATTTTATAGGGATTATTGCACATCGTTCAAAATTTTGCATCTTCAGTTTTATGAATGGTGGGGAGATCACACATTTTCTTAAAATAAATTCTGCCACATTAGAGTTTAAAATGTCAAGAATGGACAAGGTTCTATGGAAATTAGTGGAGACATGAAGATGGGGCGCTTTAGCATCAGAAAGTGACTTGAATCATGTGGTCTCCATGGTAACAGCCTTGGTGCTAACATCAAAGGGCCTTCTCTTACATGCACAATAAATATCCCATGATATTTCTGAGGAGTGCTTCGGCCATGGACTTGTTCTCCTCATGCGGGGACGGGGCGGGGGGTGGGGGGGAGGAGGAGGCTCTGCTGATCACTAAGTTTAGTTAGGGATGCTGAAAGGTGAAACTACAAATCACAGAACCCTGGGTCTAGCAAAGTACAAAACGCCTTTTATGAAGACGAGGGTTTGGGAATAATTTAGAAGAACCTTGTGTATTTTCAATTTATTTTTATTCAGTTACACAGAAAGTTAAAGTATTTTGAGTTGTGATCATTAGTTAATATATAGGGCTGCTATATAGTCACACATACACACACTTACACAGGCAGGCAACTCTTCATTACCCAGACAGGTTTTATTTCTGTATGCATTTTGCAATGTGTCTCACCTGCCTTTCACCTGGTTCTAATCGACCTCATAATACCCCCCTTTCACTCACTCATCCAAGTCATGAGTTTATTTGCTGTGTACATTTCACTGTGAAAAACAAAAACATGTTGATCTCCCCATCTTATGTTATATTGTAATAGGAGTAGCTTTATTATGTGGTCTCCATGGTAACAGCCTTGTTATATTGTAATAGGAGTAGCTTTATTATGAAAAAAGTTCACATCCCCAATGTACAACGTTTTGTTGTAATGGTTCTTCTATAACATGAGGTCTATGACTGCCACTTGTTACTAAAAACATCAGTTTCAGGTCCATTCCAACGGGGTCTTGATTGACACAGAATAAAGCTTAATGTGATTTGCTAAAGTGTGGTTAAAAATGGTCTCTGAGTTCCCTGTTTCTTTATACTTTTTTTTTTTTTTTTTTTGCCTTTGGAAAATGAACATGGCCTCACAAAGGAAGAAAAGCTCTGGGAGACTTATTCAGCACTTTGTAATAAAATCCATACTCACTGCAGGGAATGTTTCAGTAGATCTGTTCTCAATGACTAAAATTAATCTGTGTACCTTCCTTCTCACATGGCACACAAGTCCCAGAGCCTTACTCTGTTGTGGAAACTGATATTAAGATTAGTCAAGAGAAGGAATGATATGGGCAGAAGGCAAGTTTGGAGAATTTGTGGGTTTTCTTGGTTCTCGATTCCTTTTTATATTCGCTCCCCTGGACACCCTGCTTTCCATGGGAGCCAGAGCTCCCTCATTTATTCATGGTTCCAGACTCCCCTTTTCCTCAGTAAGCTTCCTGACATGCACACTTGCTCATTCATCTCCTCTCAAGAGTAACCCCCAAAGGTTCCCAGTGGACTGAAAATACAAACATAACAATCCACTATGCTTGGGTTGGACAGGTTAACTACAATTGGAAAAATATTGTAATGATTATTTAACAACTATTTACTGACTCTGTGCCAGGTACTGTGCTAGGAAATAGAGATACAAAATTTATGTCACACTGCCAACCCTTAGGTAGTTCTAATCTAGAAGGAATGAGGAGAGGAGTTATTCTCAGTAGAGGTGATGTGGATTTCCAGAGGGTATGCACAGGAAGTGATGGGAGCACAGAGAAGAGACAGCAGGCTGGGGACCAGAGATGTCCTTGAGAAGGTCAAGACTGAGCTGAGCACAAGGCCATAGTAAGAACCAATGTGCCTACAAAGAAGGGGGGGTCCAGGCAGAATATGCAATACATGCAAGAGGCACAGACATGGGAACTTCCAGTTCAGTTAACTTCCCATTAACCAAGGAAATGGTGATGGGGAGTGGGTATCAATGGTGTAGCAAGGATAGAGGACATAGTCATAGATGATTCAAACAAAATCAGATTAAAACAAAATCAGCTAAAACCTGGAACAATGTGGTAAGTTGAAAGTAATGTAATATGTTTTCCCTAATAACCATTTATTTCTTAAAAGTCACCTGTTTTGAGAATGCTTTCATGTGAGAAAGCCTATCTCAGTTACATGGCTTTCTCAGCTAAACTTTTTTTTTTTATTTCAAGTGATTGGGATATATGTATGTGCAAATAGTGGGAGGGAACAAAGGAGAAGAGATGGGGTCTTGGAGTTTGGGGAAGAAAAAAATCAAGAATTTTAAATGGTAACTTGTATTTATTAATTCCTTAAGATAAATGTGACTCCTAAGAGAGTGAAATGCCTCTGTAATACAGAAGGGGGACACAGCAAATGTTCACTACAGAGCAGTTAAGTACATTTTTGTTCTCTAATTCTTTAAAAAATTATCATCATTTAAAGTAAAATATATACACCGTTTCTCTTTGGAAAGTCCTAGAAATTAAGAGTGATGAAGATGCTTGTACAACACTGTGAATGTACTTAATGCTATTGAATTGTACACTTAAACATAGTTAAAATGATAAATGTTGTTATGGTTTTTTTTTTTACCAAAAATTAAAATATATATAAAGATATGTATATGTTAGGATTTATAGTACAAAACTTTTTATGTTGAATAAAATGCCATCAACAACAGTATTTAATAAACCATGCTTTCTCTGTGACTACTAACATTCCACTATATAGTTACCAATGTCTATACTAATAAAAGGGTAATATGCTAATTAGACCGGACGTCTTCCAGACATCCTTCGGGACGTCCTTCCAGACAAAGCCGCAGTGGCTGCGAGGGCTCCTGGACTGTGAGAGGGGGCAGGCCAGGCTGAGGGATCTTTCCCCTAGGTTCTGGGTGCATGCAGCTGACCAGAGGGAGAGAAGCCTGGGTCCTAGTTGCCTGTGGCTGGCCAGAGGTGGGAAGCCTGGGTCCCAGGTGTGGGGTCCAAGGCAGAGGCAGTTAGGGGTGATCAGGTAGGCAGGGGAGCAGTTAGGGGTGATCAGGAGTCCCAGGTGCCTGCAGCTGACCCAGGTGAAGCCAGACTGGATCCCGGGTGCCTGCAGCCAGCCAGAGGGAGGGAAGCCTGGTCCCAGGTGTGGGGGCAGAGGCGGTTAGGGGTGATCAGGCAGGCAGGTGAGCAGTTAAGGGCAATCAGGCAGGCAGACAGATAAACAGTTAGGAGCCCAGACTGTGAGAGGGATGTCCAACTGCCGGTTTAGGCCTGATCCCAGATGGGGCCTAAACCGGCAGTCGGACATCCCCTGAGGGGTCCCACATTAGAGAGGGTGCAGGCTGGGCTGAGGGACACACACCCTCTGCACAAATTTCATGCACCGGGCCTCTAGTTTATTATAAAACACAAAAACTGAGCACAGAATATTTATCTCTGAGAGCATGAAAAATCAATTGTGATACTTCTCTATGATATTGTTTCCTATTGTCTTTAGCACACTTGAATTTTGGATATGCAAATCAACAATGTTATTGTTTGGAAACTCACTCTAGGGTTTATACAACAGAGAGTCAAGTGTGGGAAGTAGATTCTTTTCTAGTCCATGAGGTTAATCATCAGATAGTTCAGGACATCTACAAATTCTGTATAAATGCTTATGTGTATCTTCCTCTGCTGGGACAAAGGAGCCCTAATGTGTTTAACATCTAGGCAAATGTCCAAAGAAAGGAAGTTTGAGGAATGTGAATAAGTGGAATCATTTTTATGTTAGTAAGAGCTTTTTAAGATTTACTGCAGTCCCAGTATAACACAGACAGGGGAATTCACCGCACAGCTGCTGATTTTCTACTTTACTTTGTGTATGGATGACCTGGCATCAAGCACAGGCCCCCACTTTCTTGATCCAAATGGATAATTTTGCCCAAAGAGATCACTTTGTCCTATGCGCTTTCATGTGGTGAGCTGGCAGATTTGTTGCTGCCTTATATGATCAAACAACAACAATAAAATTCACAGGGGAGGTAGTGCACGGGCAAAGCACAATTAGAGTCATGAATAATTCTCAAGGATAAAAATTATTACTTAGAGAATGAACACCATGAAATTACTGATTATCCCTTTCAAAAAAATTTTTCCAAAGTAAAAAATACTTAAATGTAATACAAATATCCTAACTGGATCCTAACTGCATGAGTGACAACCCTGAGCCAAGAAGCTGCACCAACTCATAATTTAAAAGAAGAATCTTAATAAAAACGATAGTTCCCATTAAATGTTGTCCCATTATCATTAGCACACAGTTAAGACTATACAGAATGGATAGCTTTACCTTCAAGGCTATTTATAGGAAGCTAATAACTGAGACCCCAAAGACTTCAATTTGCATAAAAAGAAGGCAAGGCTACATTCACTCAGGTATACAAATGGCAACCACATAGACAAAAGCTCTAAGAACTCATAATCTCCTCTTTTCTGATTTCGTCAGGGATGGCTGGCTAATTGGAGGAACTCATGAAAGTTCCTTACAATCCAATTAGCACTTCAGTGCAATTAAGTGGTAGAGGCTTCCCTATTCTGCAGAGACTGGCTTTGATCTTGCAGTGAAAAGTGTCCTTCCTTAAAGCTGAGGTTTTGATTTTTTTCTCAGTAATTAGTGCTAATTGTAAGCCCATGCCTGACCTGCTATAAACAGAATGTTTTACCGCATTTGACACTAGGACCTTAAATCAGTGTTCTCTTTTGTCTATATTGTACTTACTTATTAGAAATCTGGCTATTTTGCTCATTATTTGATGCACAATGGATAAGTACACTCTAAAGTCAGCTGAAACAAATGCCTTGATCTTAAGAGCTTGTGTGGGTATTTTCACTGATGTCTTTCAAGCCCAGTTACCATAAAAGTAGTTGATTGAATTTCACTTAAGGAATATACTGTAGTTTTTTGCACACAAAGACTGACTATTCAAAAGCAATTTCTAAAGAGTTTTAGTGACCCTTGTATGTTTGGAAAATAAAAACAAAAGATGAAAATGGTCTTTTCATAGGAGCAGACATAAAGAACTGCATAAATCAACTGCAGCCATCTGCTGAAAAACACCTATTATAACAGTGTCTGATAAATCAAGTCATTGTTTAGATACATTAAAATGAATGAAAACATCAGCCTATTAGCGAGTAGGCCAATGAGATATCTCTACATGGAAATAAGATGCTGCAAAATAGAAAATCCCATAACTTCTTGAAGGTATAGGTAAGACGCTTTATAATCAGCAAACATCCCCTACGCAAATATAGAGCAGGTGGATGTCAGTGAGGACAGTTCTCCCTCAAACGTGCATTTAAATGCACCCCCTTCCATTACTTTGTCAATGGTTTCTTCACAGAAAAAATACAAATGAAGCCAAGCCCGGTCCAGGTTATACTATTAGATATTCTGAATTACGACCAATTTAGTGATATTGAAGCAGATATAGTCTAGAGCACAGACATAATTATCAGAGCACAGACATGTATATCATAAATATACATCAAATATGTATCTAAATACAAATATACACTGCACATAAAATAGGATGACACCAATTAGCACTGTTTAGAAATAGCTATGTTGGTGATATAGAAAAAAAGCGTCTAGAAATAGTATTTTCTATAAAGGAAAACATGATTCAATATGACTAAAACAAACAATAGGCCAGATGGGCTCTTAGAAATCATCCCTTATTTTATGCATTTTAACTCTATCTTAATACTTTAAAAAAACCAAAGTTTTATATGCATGTAGTTTAGGAATCAAACAATAATAAAAGGTCCGTTAAACACCCAGGGGTACTTGTCCTATCCTTTCCCCTCTCCTCTCCAGAGGAAACAACTTCCAGCTCCTTCAGCCTCCATGTTTTCAAATCAGCTATGGCTCCTCTAGGGAGACAGCTCACAGGGATGAACCCCGACTACCTGCAGTTTGGAGCTTGACTCAGCCATGTGGGCAGATTAGGCTTGCCCCGTGTTTTTGGCATGGCCCTTCACCCTCTTTAGGCCCTGCAGTCTCCAAGTCCTGAGACTTTCTCTTTCAGTCTTCTGGAGCATCATCTAAGGGGAGTAAGTGGTGAGGTCATCTGACCAGTGAGCTGTGGGGGACGGGAGATTAAGAGGTCTATTGCAACTTGAACATATTTTCCAGCAATCCCTGTTTTTATTATGCTTGCCTTTTATCTATCCTTCAATGTCTGAGACTTCTCTGAGAGGCAATCTGGCTAGCTATTCTTTGATACTCTCAACTTGCAAGCATTTTTGTTTAACCTCCCTTCCCTCTACTAAATCATTTCTCATTCCTTTAAAAAAAATATATTGTGTAAAATATATATTAAAAATTTGCCCATTTTTAAGTGCACGATTTGTTGGCAACAATTATACTAACATTGTACATCACTACTTATTTTCAAAACTTTTCATTATCCCAATTAATTATCATTCTTCCACTTGCTTTTCAGCTTCATAGATTGTATTTTGGGGCTAAGATGATCTACTTTAATCACAGTTGTGCTCCTTTTTCCTGGTTTTGGGTCTGATATTTAAGAGGAAGGTGCAGAAATTATTTTACTCTATCATTGTAATACCTAAAGTCCTATCTTCCTATTTTAAAGATGGGACAACTCTGGCCTGGAAAGATTAAACAACTTGCACTAGATACCAATGTCATTTGCCTATTTGCCCAGGTAGGGCATTTTCCATTAACTATACTACTTATATCATTATTGGGCAGTTTGTAAGTTTAAAGTTTAGGTCATCATTTTCTGGTACAGTTTTAAATTGTGCATATGGAAGAGATTGAGGGTGACGTTTCTCTAGAAATTACTAGAACAGTAACTGTTGGATAAATGCTGCTTAGTAACTTAGATCTTCCTAAAGTCTTATGGTGACAGCAACCAGGAAACTGACTAATAGAATTAAATCTCTGGAATTTCTTAGATGTACAAGCATGGAAGAACTTGTTGACCAGTGTTGACAATTAAACTATCACCTTCTCCTAGAGCTGGCAGTCTATTTTAGAAACTGTTTAATACAACATTTTCACTATTTTACCTAGCATGCATCTAAAATGAAATGTAAATAATACCTTAAACATCTGATAATGTAACATCAAAAGTGATAAACTAATATTTTCTGTACTTGGATGTAACTATTTTTATGTTACAAGTCATTACTGCATTTATTCCATGTATCACTGTGGCCATCTATTTGAAAAGAAGACAAATAACATAATCTAATCTCAGGTATAATCTGTTTCACTGATGAACTGAAAAGAAAAAGGATAGTGTAATTTAAATAGCATGTTAAGCTGTAAACCTATAGTTAATCTGAGGAAAGGAGGAGAAAAAAGAGTAGGAATAACAAGGACAACAATACTAAAGAAACAGAACAACTATACCGTCAGGTAGGTATCCTCGTCTCCTATGTTTCCATGTTTTATAGATAAAAGTAGGGGCCCGGTGCATGAAATTTGTGCACCGTTAGGGTCCCTAGGCCTGGCCGGCCATCAGGACTAATCGGGGCCTGCGGCTGCCAGCCGGGACCTCCCTTCATTCCATACTGCCCCCTGGTGGTCGGTGCATGTCATAGCGAGTGATGGAACTCCTGGTCTCCTGGTCAAACTCCCATAGGGACACTTTGCACATCAGCCTTTTATATATATAAATAGCTGAGGCTCAGAGAAGCAAAGTAACTTGCCTAACATCACACAGCCATGAGTGATAGAGCTACCATTTGAACTCAATCCTAGTGCTCTCAACAACACAGCTATGTGGGCAGATTAGAGTTCCCAATAACTCTAAAACAAAGTTTAGTTATTTGAATAAAGTAAATCTAAGAGTAAGCAGAAAATATTATAGTAGACTCATCATGGTGAGGGCAGGGCAATTTCTTCTCATTTGAAAGGAAATTTAGTCTCTTCTTTTAAAGTAGACACATCTGTTACTCTTGATAAACTATTCATAAATATGGAAAACACTGGACGAGACACACTAAAAACTATGCCCATGAAAATGTAGCTGAAAATTTGTTCTTACTTTTAAGCCTATGTCTAGTTAAAAAACAAAAAACATGAAGCCACAACAAAATTATTTTAACACAAAAATTATTTTACACACCAACAATTTGATTAAGAATCTATAAATAAATTAAAAATGGCCACTGAACAAGCATTCAAAAGTAAAGTCACAGTAAGTGCACTATGTACCTGCTGCACTGGAAAGCCTTTGGACCCTCGGAGTTTAGTCACTCTTACTTTAGGTACAATTCTAACAAGCTAGATTTATTTTTCTCGTATTCTAGAGCACATCAAAAGCAAGAAACAGAAAGAAGTGAGATAGTGCTAAAAGTAAGAACATCAAAACATCAAAACATAAAGAAATAAGCATGAAGAACTTAAAAACAAAATAACTGGAGGAAGATGGTAGCTGAGGTCAGAGGCTGTCCAGCCACAGCCTGCGGACGGCATCCAACCTCCGCCTGTTCAGTAATCACATTCTCCAGGAAGTCGCTGTGCTCGCTGACTAGACACGCCCGTGGCTGCTTTGGCAGGGCACTGGCGAGCGGAGTAGCAGCTGCAGACTAGCCTCCAAACCTGAAATATTTGCTATTTGGCCCTTTACATGTAGAAAATGTTTGCCAACCTCATGGTCCAGTTCAATACAAGTATGGATAAATAGCTTTCCATACCTCACTGGCCCTGGTGGGCTCGGCACATGTGAGTTACCCAGAAATTGTTGGCTTATGTTTAGCGTACTTTAGTATAGGCACACTGTTTAATAAAGCATTGAAAGATGTGAGGCATTTTAGAAAGGCTTCTAGGGAAAATGCTTAATTATTTAACTGACACAGCCCAAACATTTCAGTTAACCAAAAAACTGTTTGGAGAGAATGCCCAAATAAATGACATATTTCTAAAGGAAAACATAGTATTTCAAAAAATAAAACTATTCAGAGTTTGAAATCTTAAAATATTCCCTGGCACCTGGCTGGTGTGGTTCAGTGGTTGAATGTTGACCCATGAACCAAGAGATGATGGTCCCCAGTCAGGACACATGCCCCGGCTGTGGCTAAGTCCCCAGTGGGGATCATGCAGGAGGCAGCTGATTGATGATTCTCATCATTGATGGTTTTATCTCTCCCTCTCTCTTCCTCTCAGAAATCAATAAAAACATATTTTAAAAAAATATGCGCTGGCAAAAGCTGGTGGACAATATGCAATAATTTCAGGTGCCCTTGCTAAAATATCATCCCCCCGCCCCCCATATGATGAAAGTTTGTGCTTTAAGTCCCTTCAGGTGATCCCTGTCTCATGACTATAGAAGCCTCCTGTTCCCTAATAAACTGAGCATGTTGGAAACACTGATATCAGACAAGCGAATGGGCATTTTTTGAAGAACTGTTGCTGTAATTTAAACTACTCCTTGATCTTCCCCCAAAGCATGTCAGAGAACCTAATTTTCATAAAACTTTCTAACCCAATTTGAACAGTCTAATGTGGACAGTGGGGAATAAATGGGTTTGATCAATGAAGAATTTATGTGGTATGTTAGTAAGCTATCCAGGCTAAGTCTTACAATTCTGTATTTTGAACACTAATGCCATGCTATATAACTTTAAGACGGTGCATTTCAGAAAAACCTCACTAGGACATATTTGCATACTGGAAATCTAATTAACCCGGGCATATCTTCAGGCTTTCAACAGAGAACATACAGTAACAATTTTTGTCAGCTGAATGCTTGCTTAAGGCTAAGTAAGGATTTTATCATCTGGTGCAAGTTAACACTCAGCTCCCAATTTTTAGAGTGGGGCTGTCTAATCGGAGAGACAAAACCTTTTCGTCTCTCTGGGCCTGAGGTTCAAGGCTTTGGCAGGACAAGGAAACTCCGGCCACTTCAGGAATACACCATGACATGCCTGTGAAGGCCCTGCTACAAATCCAAAAACTGTCTCTGCTCCACCAGCCTTGGATAATGCAACCAAGAGCAGCCTCCCTAGCAGGAACACTTGGATTAGGTGGAAAAAATAATCCACCGCATTGCTTAGAGAGTAAAACATCCTTTTTATAGTTTTTGTGGGCAAACATTTCAAAAGGAGACAGGGGTTCAATGAGGGGCAATGCCTGACTTGCTCCCAGCTGCTACCTCCTCTGTGCTGAACCTGAATTTCCCCCAGTGGGGTTTCCCTCTTCGCCTAGGCCAGAATCTCAGCCCACTGCCAAGGAGGGAGCAGAAGGAAAAGACCAGTTCTTGGACTACTGGCTCCCCACTACAAGGCAACACTAATTTCTATAGGCTCTGCTCTCTGAGTGCCTGGTAATGGAGGTTGCTTGTGGTCAAAGCCCCACACTTCCATGATTTTTCCTTTGCAGTTTTGCCCATTTTTCTTGAGTGAAAAACACCTGCTGTCCTTGTTACTGTCTCTCCCCAGGGATTGCTGGCAGGAATGAGGCTCAGACTGCAAAACACTATTCCACCCGCTTTGCCAAGTTTCCTGCGGATGCCCCCGTTAGAGAAGCCGATAGGAAAATGTTGCTCAGGAAGAAATGGGAGTGGCTTATGCCTGCAATTAGTTAAGGAGAAAACTGGATTTATGAGGAATCCTGATATGTCCAATGGAATCTAAATACATTATGCTGGAAATTTCAGGAAGTAAATAAAAATAATTATGAACTTAATTTGTAACCATACACCGTCAGTTCTTGTTTTGAAATTGCAAGCTTGTTCCAACAGGATATATTAGGGAACAATTTGCGCATAATACAAATTTCATGTTTGTTTACGCTGAGTTCTTGGTGAGCTACACCAGGTGAGCAGAGGAAACTGTACCCAGCTGAACTATGGAGAAGTTTACTAAAGGCACGCAAGCACCCACCTCAAACTTCTCCTTGCACTTCCTGGGTTATGACGCAGTTATGAGCTGCATTCATGCCCGTCTGTGGTCACAACTTCCCACTGTATTCCAGATCGCCTCCCTCCACCACTTCACCCTCCGACTCTGACTCCCACAAGTAATTCAAATCTTTTCAGGGTCTCTGCCATACCTGCCATACTTATTATAGTGTCTACGAACTACTGTAGCATTAGGCTGTATTCCTTGGCTATTGGACATGTGTAAAATTGTGCTACCATTTGTTATTAGGGTCCTACTTTTTTAAAGTTTTGTGTGTCCCTGATGAAGTGTTTGAGTGCTTGCACCTAACCCCATTTCCTCGGAACTTACAGTTTTCTGTGCAGCACAATGAATTTAGAAACATGTGTGTCACCTTATAACAGAACCAACTGCAAATCAGATTTCATTGTCTTACTAAAGATCAAAGAAAGGGCAGAGGACAGAATCAATAATATGTTAGTTGATAAAAATGAAACAAATATTTTTATAGATCCTGCGCGGTAGAAACAATCAGTTCATATGATAGTTCTCTTGGCATTTTAGAGAACTGGGCTCCCTTCCTCCCACACCCCCAATTCAGCTCAGATGTCAACTCCTCCAGCAAACCCTTCCCAAACTGCAGACATGACCACAGCCTGTCTAAGATGTACCAAGTAGGCCGCGCATGTGTCAGGCTGCCTACTCATACCTTTGTCTCAGGCCTTATCATAACACATTGCAATTCTGCTTGCTTACTTGACTGTGAGTTCTTTAGAGGCGTCTTTGCACATGTATTTTAATTCTGAGCGGCGTAGTGTCTAGCACAGGGGAGATGCCCAGCAAATGTTTGCGAAGGAAGAATAAAGGAATGTCCGGTTATTTGTATCACTCACAGACTTGAGCATAGCACTTTGCACAGAGAGGGCAATCAATAGACACTTGTTGAATGAAAGAAATCAGAAAATAAGAAGTATACTTATTTACAGATAGGAAAATAGTAAGCAAAGGCATCTCTTGAAATTGTCAAATAAAGACTTAAGATAAATAATGTAAATTTATCCTTCTAGATGGATCACAAAGGAAGAGGACTGTGATATTTTGTAACCGTGATATTTTGTTAAATTCCTCAGGGGGTTGTCTGGCTCAGTCTTACCATAAAGCAGGCCAACTTTAAAGCCTTCCAACCAGGTGGGTGTTCGTTCCACTTTAAACACCTTCAAAGATTCTACCGTCTCTTGGTAGCCTTAGCAATGCTAAATGATATTTTATAATCAAGAAATCCCTTCGTATGGAAAGGCAAGCTCTCCCTTGCTACTTTAATTTTCTTTTGTTCTTCCTTCTGGGGGAATGGAGAACTAGTCAGCACTCTTCGTCTAAGTCTCTGTATACGATGAGATGGTCATTAAGTCATCTCTTAGCTCTCTATTTTCCTGGCTAAGCAACCAAACTCCTTTAATCTTTCCCCACATGACCTATTTTACATCCCATTAAGCATTTCTGTTGTTCTTCTACAGACCTTTTCCAATTTTCACACTTCCTCTTAAAATGTGAAAAGTCAACAAAATAGTTTAATAAAAGCCTATGCAACGCCAAACATAACAAAGGATTATTTCCTAACTCCCCAAATCCCAGCATCATATGTGTTTTATAGCATGCTTTACCAAAAGCCAACAAACTCTTACCACCTCTCCCTGCCTGCCAGGCCTCATGCACTCTCTGCAAGCCTGGTGACTGCACCCGTGCTCTCTCTGTGAATAGTTGTTCCAAGGTGCCTTGAGCACATGCAGTGCCCTCTGCCTGCTCTCACCAGCTGGTTGAACTAGGGCTATGGGGTGTGAAGCACAGTCCAGGTGTGCCTCATTTTAGCATCGTAGTTCTGGCCACAAATGAGCTAAAGGGGCCTTTCGCAGAGCAAAGCTGGTCTTTGTGGTCTTGTTTTCAGGTGGGCACCACTCTGCTGACTCACCTTGAGCTCACAGTCCTTTTCTTCTTTTATTTGTGCTTATATAATCGTCCTCCCTCTGCTGACAGTATAGTTTGCTTTTCTCTCTCTAACCTTGACTTTGTTCCGTATTTTTGAAATGTGATTTATATAATTTATTAAGATCATTTTGAATTCTGGTTCAAGCTTTCCAAGTGTCTGTAACCCTGTTAGCGTAGTGTAATCTCCAAACTTAATCAGTATGCCTTTTATTCCGTCGCCCAGGAAAGAATGAAAATGCAAAATGAACTCTAATGTGGGCACCAGACTGAATCCTGAAGATCCCGAAGGCCCCTTTGGCTTGTGATAAGGATTTTAGAGGGTAAAACCTGCACACATTCCTAATGGTGATGAAATCTACACAGACAAAATCATCTTAGTTTTTGACAAAGGGTCCCAACTTATGAGGTGGAGTTACAGATGATAGTAAATTGATAATGACTCCATTTGTTGCTGTCCTTTAGCCTATGTGGGTTATTACCTCATAGAAGGAAATTATACCACTCTGGGTAGATCTGCTAGCCACCAAACAGAAAGATAAAATTATAACTAAGATTTTTAATGGTGATCTTTACTATACTTTATTGTCACTGTGGAACTTAAAAATAAAGCAATACCTAATTATTTAACTACTTAAAATGTAAAATCTAAGAAGCTAAAGGAAGTGACCTTAGCAATGGAGGTGGCTGTGACAGTGGTGCTGCCGTGAGAGAAAGTTGCTGAATGACTTAACAAAACACAGAGGCAAAAACTAGTGAAAAGTAAGATTAAAATTAAATACATTCAGCTAAAAAAAAAAAAAGTCCCTTTCCTTCTAAACTACAAACTAGATATCCTATTTGTACAGTTAAACAAAGAAGAGTAAAGAAATTGTCTTAATAGTTGTAAAGACTTTTTTTTACTGGTACTTTTTAACTCGGTGAGTTAATTTCCACTCAAAAATATTTGATCCTAGGGCAATTTCTATCAGACAACATTTCTGTCACTGATGCGACAATCGCCAAAAGATATAAACACACCTAGAGTTAATTGACAACAATGTCCTTAAACAACACTGTACAGTCAAAGATAGTTGACTACCTGGCCAGTGTGTCTCAGTGGTTGAGCATCGAACTAGGAACCAGGAGGTCTGGGTTCAATTCCCACTCAGGGCACATGCCTGGGTTACTGGCTAGATCTCTAGTGGCGGGGTTGGGGCGGGGGCGAGGAGGTAGGGAATATGTGCAGGAGGCAGCCAATTGATGATTCTCTTTTCTCATCGATATTTCTATCCCTTTGCCTTCCCCTCTCTCTCTCTCTAAAAAGAAATAACAATAGATAATATTTTAAAAACTATATTTATTGACTGAAGATTTGATTGTTATACAATCTTTGATTACTTCCTATTTTCTTTTAGTTCCAGTTTTAGTTATTTCAGTAATCTTAGACTACTTGGTTGTGTTGTGCAACTCTTCGTTAGATCTTTACAAAACTGCACAGAAATGGGTCAAGCGAGAATTACAAAAAATTACTCACTAGATTCAGATTCATGGAATGTTTGATAAAGGGGTATTTGCCGATAACATAAAAAGGAAATAGATCAAATGAAGAAAAAAATCTGAGCTGCGTTGTTCAGCAAAGAGTTAGTGAACTAACCTTGGAATTATATTCTATAAACATACAATTCTCCCCCATTTAGTGTCTGCTGTCATTACACTCTGTCTGCATATAATGTTAATGCATCACTTATTTATATCAAAGCCTGCCCTAGACAAGCATCCTAAAAATATAGTAAGATTACAGCCTTTGTTCTGGAGTAAAAGGACTTGCAAAAGTTCTCAATCTTAAAATATGCTGTTTTATAAAATAAATTCTCAGGTATTCAGTGTCCAATCATTGAGCCATGGATGCCTATAAATAAGCTCAAATACTTCTCCTCCTCCTTCCTTCCCTTCCTGTAATGGCTCTGACTGCTCTTTTGCACATTGAGGACAAGACAGGCTGGGTGACGCAAATCCATCAATTTATAGCCCTGCCACTTCCCTATGATAATCTTATTTTTCATTAAGGTTTTTGAGATATGTTTAATTAATAGGATTAACTCCAAGGTCAAATAAGCAAATCACATAAAGAAATAATATCATAATATATCATTTCATTTCTAACAAAGCATCAGTGTATATAATGTATTCTTGCTAAATATTACCTATTATTTGGGTTTTTTTATTTTACATAATGTTTAAGAATGAAGAGGTAGATGAAACTTTTTAAAATTAATACATATTATTTAATTTGTTTGGGCCCAATCTATCCCATCAAAGAGTACTTGAAAAATGTGACATTGCCAGAGATTTGGATACATTTTTTAATCCTAACCTGAGGATATGTTTACTGATTTGAGAGAGAGAAACATCATAGTGGGAGAGAAACATGATTAGTTGCCTTCCTTATGTGCTCCAACCCAGCAACCTAGGTATGTGTTCTGACCAGGAATAAAACCTGCAACCTTTTGGTGTTCAGGACGAAGCTCCAGCTAACAGCCACCTGGCCAGGGCTAAATATTTTCTCATTATAGTGTTTTTCATTGTAATGGCATCAGGATTCATGAAGTTTGACTTATGAATTGAAATGGGAAGAATAAACTTAGTTTTCTTCAATAATAGAAAAAGAATTCTAGAAATTGAAATAAAAAGGATGTATGGAATCTGAATCCATCTAGGTGTAAACTTATTTCATTTTTATTAAATGATAATTGGAGTTTTTGAAATAACAAGTTTATAAATATTATATAAAAAATAAAATATTATACCAAATATTCCATTTAAAAGGTTCAATGAGGAGTTTTGCGCGTACTATATTTTTCTGATTTTCCTAGCTTAGATAAATCTGATTATTTAGAAAAAAACTTAAAGATGGTTGACCTAATATAGGTAACAAAGTTTTCAGGGGATATGGTTAATATGACAACATGAAGATAATTATACCAATACTGGGAATGCTGTAAAATGGTTGTATAAGATCAAAATGAATATGAATGTTAGTTTACACCAACCTTTGGTTTGTAATACATTTAACAAATGTGGACATGATAGCAGGAAATTTAACAAAAGGTTAGAAGGGTTATGTTTGTATGTTTGAATGCTGGTGGTGGTGTTTTTTTCCCTTTACAATTTCTATATCTTTCAAATATTTGTCTATAAAGAGATATCATTTTTATAGACAGAGAAAAGGGTGTTAATGTAAAAAACTTTACAAGCCAAATACAATTCTGAGAAGAATGGAATTCTGCTAGCATTCTCCAAGGGGTCATAAATGTCCTATATGACGCACGATGACGCCTGCCACGGCTGATACACAGCCACTTGGAAGAATCACGACTTCATTTTAAAACTCTATCTTATCTCCACTGGTTACACATATAAAGAACATTTTAAGTATTAAGGAATCAGAAGAATCTAGGATTCTCTTTCTGCAATTTTTCTTCTCACTGCTGGATTCCCCTCAAACCAAATTACTGAAGTTGATATAAGAATGATTGAAATAAAGGGAAAAAAGATATTTGAATTGTGCCTGTTTATTTGAAGCAAATACGGAATACTACAATAAAGAGTAATTGGGTAAAATTGTTAATTTTATACAGTACTAGCCACCAGACAAAAATGAACTTAAAAAGACCCTACCCTCTCAGGGCTCATAGTGTATAAACTCAAAGACTAGGTGGAGGTGACATTGGTGGCAAGGACCTGTGGCAGGAGGGGTGGGCCATGATTTCCTGCGGTTCTACAGCTTGGGCTTTCAGTTTGACTATTCGGAGATGCCTGTTCCAGACAACAGGGAAGAAACAATTATGGGAAATAAGATGTATATAGAAAAAGGGACAGATTTCATTAAAAAAAAAAAACCGCTTTAATGACATTTTTCTCTTTTTGAGACAATTCATGTTATGGCAAGCAATTAGAGAGAAAAAAGGAGAATAAAAAAAAGATCATGGAACAGATTTCAATATGAATAAGTAGTGTTTAAACTGAGGTCTCGAGCTATAACATCTAGAAATAAAACACAATTGATTCTAGTCTTGCAGAGGGAAATTTTAAGTATTAGAATACACTAGGAGAATGAGAGACATTTAAATCCACATGCCCCTTCTCTCCCTTCCCTCTTTCCAAGCTCATTATCATTGGGAATTGACTAGAAAAGAGGTCTAGACATCTCAAGGGTGTTTGCTATTTAAGTACCAAATTAAAATTAAAAAAATGCTCATCCCTTGCCACAATTATAGGACAAAAAGTACATAGTTGGGTTTACACAGGAAGGGGCTAAGCCTTATTCATGTATTATTATACTAAATTATTCATTGAAGACAATTCTTTCTAAGCAGGTTTACAAAGAGTCATAATATACTGTTTGGTAAAAATGGGGTTTACTAAACTGTGCATATCACAACATGTTTTAAAAATGAAAAGCAAATGATAATTTCTGAGTGATTTATTTATGGGTTATTTACTTTCTTTGTAATTATCTGTATTTTCCAAATGATAAAAAATACACACATACAACTTAGTAAGTGCCCACCATCATGTTAGGAACTTTAAGTTGATTAATGTTAAATTTTAAAGACCCTACAAGTGGGTATCATTACCTGTAGCTTACAGAGAAAAAAATTGAGGCTCAGTTTAGTTAGTCCTACTTAAGTTCGCACATAGATAATTACGTGTCAGAGGTCAGATTTTTTTTCCCCAAAGAAATAATACTAATGAACAAAGCTGAACTGCTCATTATTGTTGCATGAAGGGCATCATGGGCCTTGGCAATTCTTTATAGCATTGTCTGAGAGTCTTCACCTGATCTCCGTGGATATTCCATGGATTGGCTCCTGGAAAACATGATTAACAAACTCTACATGGACACAAAGGTGTGCATTTCTCTGGGCAGGAGGTTCATAACATTGATCAGAAAATGATTAAAGTGTTGTTCAAGAGAGAAAACTAGCATAGTTTGTTCTTTTAATAAACTTAAGTACAATTCCTTGTATGGCTGGTTTTATTAAAGACAGCACTGTGATTCAAGGAGGAGCTGGGAGATTGGGAGGGGCTGGGTTACCAATCCAGGCCAGGAAAGCTGGCGGGGAAGCTGTGCTTGAGAAGGGAAGAGTAGTGGAAAGCCATGATTCTCAAACTTTAGCATGATCAGAATCACCGGGAGGCCTGTTAAAGCACATTGTGGAGCCCCATCCCCAGGGTTTCTGACTCAATGGGGCTGTGGTAGAGGTCTCTCAAAATCTGTGTTTCTAACAAGTTTCCAGGTACTGGTGATGTTGCTGGATAGGCAACCACACATAAGGGTTGAGGCTTAGGCTTGGGGCCCAATAGGGTTCAAATCCTTGGTCTACTACTTACTGGATGTGAAATCACTGACAAGTTATTTAACTTCTGTCTACCTTAGTTTTCTAATCTGTAAAATGGGGATGATTTTACATAATGAAGATTAAATGGGATAATGCATGTGAAGTGCTTATTCTAGTGCATGACACACATTAGGAGCTCAACAGATGTTATGCATGAATCCATAAATTCAATGGCTCCATTAACATACATATAAACCTCCTTGGATTAAACAGAATTATATAATAGTGAAACAACTCCCATAGGATAGGGTAACATATTAAATAAAAGTAAGCTGGATATACTATACAGTCAGCCCTCTGTATCCCCATGTTCTGCACTCATTAATTTAACCAAAAGTATTCTTTAAAAAGATGTTATGTTGTTGCTTAAGGGCACTCTGTAATTAGGCCTACAATGGTTGTGCTTGTATTGAGTATATACAGACTTATTTTTCTTGTGATTATTACCTAAACAATACAGTATAATAACTGTTTACATAGTATTTAAATTATATTAGGTATGATAAGCAATCTAGAGATGATTTCAAGTATACGAGAGGATTGATAGGTCGTATGAAAACACATCATTTTTTGGTACATCTACACAATAGAATGCTATGTTGCTGTAAAAAGGAAGGAATTCCTATCATTTGCAACAGTATGGATGGAGCTGGAGAGCATTATGCTAAGCGA
This sequence comes from Myotis davidii, assembly GCF_000327345.1. NCBI lineage: Eukaryota > Metazoa > Chordata > Mammalia > Chiroptera > Vespertilionidae > Myotis > Myotis davidii. The sequence continues at coordinate 2,099,311 of NW_006284238.1, forward strand.
AATCAGTCAGAGAAAGATAAATATTACATGATCTCACTCATTCGTGGATTACAATGAACAACATAAACTGATGAACAAAAACAGATCCAGAGACAGAGAAGCATCGATCAGATACTCAAACCTCAGAGGCACCATTTTTTATAAGAGACTTGAGCATCATCCGAATGTTGGTAACTGCTGGGAGAGGGTGGTGGTCCTAGAACCTATCCCCCATGGATACCAAGGGATGACTGTAGTTTAGATTGTCTTTTAGATAAACTCTTTATGAATTATAGAGTCAGGCTAATCATATCATTGCTATTTCCTTAAATTTGTAGCATTTCAATCATGGCAAGCCCCTAAATGCTAAGGGAATCCATGGAAACCACACAAAGTAAACATCCACGTACCCATTAGTGCCAGCAATTATTTGGCATTTGTTATGTTAGTTAAACTGTGTAATGATGTGTGAGAAATCAGTTTCTGCTTCCTTGCCCCTTTGCAAAGCTGGTTTTCCAGCCCAGCATGCCTTGCTGAGGCTCCGGATCTGACAGCTGTGACTCCGGGCACTTCTCTCTCAGGCCCCTCTGGAAATGAGGCTGCAGACATCACAGTCTCCAGGAAAAGACTACCAGTCTATTACAGGGGCTTGATTATTGATAATGACCGTTTCTATTTTGGGACTAACAGCTAACTAGGACTTTTGTTGTTCACTTTAACAAGTATTCATCATGAACCCTAAACTATATCCTAAACTATATTCAGAGAACATTAAATTGGGGGGCATGTATACAGTAGAACACAATGTGCTCTTTAGAAAGAAAATAATCTAATGTCTTTAGATTTCAAGAAACATATCCTGCTTACTTACATTTAAGATGTACAAAGGAACAGAGATAAAAAAATAAATAAATAATCTTTACCAAGAACAGTTTGAAATGTAAAAGCATCTTCATGTCTCCACAAATCCTTAACCTCTCTAAAGATATTAAAGTTCTACAACTACCCAGAGATTTTATTTAATAATATTTTCAACTCAACAGGTATTGCCTATGTCTCCTTAGTAAAGTATTCTATATTTAATTCTGGGAGACATGCAAAAGTGGGTAAGTACTTTGCTGTTATTGGGGAACTGATATGCACAGAGGAGTGGAGACAAGATCTGGAGGGGAAGAGGGAGGGCATCGGGGGCCGTGGGTGAGGTCACAGAAACTGGCCTGAGGATGAAATGTTTAAGGCGGAGGGGGTCAAAAGAAGCCCAGTTTGGTCTGAGTAGGAGTTCCTGTTGGAGAGAGGAGAAAGGGGGTGAGGGGGAGACAGTACTGTGGACCGGATCATCCTGTCCATAGCCACAGAAAGGCCTCATTGGCCAGACCTGATGTCAGCTTCACTTTTTTTCTTTTCTTTACTTCCCTGCACCTCTGTGCTGGTCACAGGTAAACCTAAGAAGGTGATCGCAAGGAGTGGCCCCAGCGCGGGGTCAGTGCTCTTGTCAGTGTCCACAGGGACAGGTATGACTAGCGGGTAAATCCTTGCTTGGAGCAGAATAGAAAGAGGTGGGAGCTGCTCAACTGGGGCAGGGAAAGGTGGAGGAAGAAGGACCAACGGCCCCCACCCACGCCGTTCAGCTCAGAGCGAACCAACGGTATAATGAACACGTGCTCTCCTCAGTCAGATGAAAGTATGTTTTCTTTCCAGAAACCTGGGTTGGTAGAGGCAGCTTCTGTTGTAAAGCATAATATAATACGGCACCCTGGCAGGGGACGGTCTACAAGAAAAACATTCTCCTTGATATTCTTGCCAGCGTGTGAAGGGAAGAAAGACCAATGAATAAACATAGTAAGGAAAAAGAAATGTTTATTCACCAGCCACACCCAGCTGACTTTTACACTCCGCCGCATTGGTTGACCTCGTCCACCACTTCCCTTCATTACAGCCGAAGACACAATGCCTCCCAACGGAGAAGGCATGTCTGCGTTTAACTTTATTAGAGAGAAATATGTCCCAGGAGATCTGAACTAAGCCCATTTAGGAAAACGACAGACACAGCTGCTTGCTCACTGTGAAACATTTCTAATATGATGTTAGAGTAATATGGAGTGGGGTCCTGATTACAATGTTGATTTAATGAGAAGTGTTTCACAGAATATGTTTTAGGTGAAAAAAGAGACGCGGATGAATGCGGAGCACAAGGGCAAAATATATTTGAAAATAACATTACTCTCCACTTAAAGTCAGAGAGCTTCTCAGCTTCAACTGGTCTGCAGAAAATACGTGAATGGATTTTCTTTCATTTGTAAACAGAAAAGCTTAAAAGGATTTTTGTACTTGAACATACATCAGGGCATACTTTACATGTTTCTAGTACCAGGCCATAGATATTGACCTTATCTGTACAAAAGATTTTTATATTAAGATGCCAATGAAAGTACCAGGTCCATATAAAAACCAATCCTTCAACATTCAGTAACATAACTAAGAAGTACACTGTTTCATAATCCTTTAGCTCAATGCTTTAACAAATATAACAGACTAGACACCTGGTGCATGAAATTCGTGCACTTGGGGGGGGGGGTTCCCCTCAGCCTTGCCTGTGCCCTGTCATAGTCCAGGAGCCCCATGATCAAATGCCCCAAAGAGGTAGGCCCTGCCCACCTGTCTGGGGCTCTGCGATGGATTGGCCCCACAGAGGGAGGCCCTGCCCACCCACTGCAGCCCACTGATCAGTGGCCTGGGCCTCCCTCTTTGGGGCAATCGTGGAGCCCCCCAATTGATGGATTGCCCCGCCAGCGAGTGGCCTGGGCTTCCCTCTGCTGGGCGATCATGGGGCAATGACCAGGCCCCCAACAAATCACATCGCACCTGCCTTGGCTGGACTGGTGCCAGTGGGTGTCATAGCGTGGTGGTCATCCAGAAGGTCGATTTGCATATTATGCCTTTAGTATTATAGATGGCAATGAACTTTCTATGAAAACACACTAATATTTCAAAATGGAGCTTTTGCCTACTGAGAGCCAGAGCAAAAACACATCCACTTGCTTAGGGTGCTGCCTGGCTACACTGCACTTATGCAGATTTGAAGTTGATAGGACCCCAGACAAGGAGCTATAAACCATTTTACTGTGCATGCATCCTGATTACAATGTCACATTAAGAAATGGAGTGCAATCTGTATTCATGTCATATTTAATAGATTTCTAGTAAATAGCCCACAAGTGCTACTTCTAAAAGGCAATGAAATATATTAATGCCCTGTTGTACTTTCATAATTAAGGCTCTGGCAGCATTTCCATTATAATCAAGACTTGACTGGGCAACAAAAGGAGTGGTTTTCATGTTTCCTGGCTCTGACCACAGTGGTCCCCTCAGGCCCCACTGCCATTCTGGGCCATGGGCACACACCTGTGAGGCTAGACTCAGAAATAAATCTGGGAGGTTGGCTGTTAGCAGCCTCCGTTCTTACCAAGTCATCCCCTTTCTTCCCTGGATTGCTTGCCCCTTCCTTATTCTGCTGAGAGTCCTATTTTCCGTCATCAGGAGTGGGCCTGATGGCTTCTCTTTGATGCCATTTCCCTACCCAGACTTAGTTGCTGCCTTTCTTTTCCTCTGGAAGCAACCTGGCTGCCCTATGTCTTTGCCTTTTGAATAACAATGAATGAACTTCATAAATAAAACCAATATGAGATAGCAAAGAGATGGGGGAATACGGTTGATGGGGAACTCTCTTCAAAAAAAAAAAAAAAAAAAGAATTTACCAGAAAGTTCAGAAAACAAAACCATAACCTCCAAGGGTCAACCCAAAGCAGCGCTTCTAAACAGTTAAGAACGCCAGAATAGCTAAGCTAGGACAGAGAGGGAGGCAGGGTCTTGGTAGGACTGGAAACCAAAGCACACATCAGAAATGGAAATGCAAGAGTCGGCAGGGCGAGGAATAACAGAAGTAGAATGAGAGGAAGAAGAGGAAGATATCGTAAGAAAGTTGGGACAGGGGTTCCAGGTCAGTTCAACCTGCTTTGAGGTGAACGAAAAGAACTGAGGTGCAAAAGAAGAAACGGAGTGGCCAATGCCGCCCCTCAAAGAAGCAATTTTTAAAAATCTTGTTATTTCCGCCACAGGCATACTGTGTGCTCTGGTGAGCAAGCACAGCCTGGGCGTTTGTCCAGGTGGTGTTTTTGATTATCAGCTGTCCCCCTTATGAGCTGGTTGCATTGAACTGGGCAAGTTATCCAGAGGCCATAATATTAACTTTCCTCAGCTATTATGGAGGCAAGTTTAGGTATTTAAAACACGTCTAAGAGTCACAGTCCCTTTTCCATCTGCCATTATGTACTTACAAGCTTTTAATTTTATAAACTTCTAACATAAGTTGTACTCAATTCTTCTTTTTACCAAATTCAGACATGGTATCTTACTATTAACAAGTGGGCACATATTATTGGAATAACTACATTAACAAAGGTCTAGTCCCCGGAGGCACTCTGGATCTAGCTCCCGGGCATAGGAAGCTAGCCATGCAGCTGCAGTGGCCAGATGTCCATGAGTTCCTGGTACCCACTTGCTCTAACATACATTGCATCCTTCTAAAGACCTTTCTCTTTGCTCAAAGCCAAGCAAGGTTTTGTTTCTTGCAACAGGAATAACCTAAAATAGTTGAGTCAAAGTCAAATTAAAATTAAAAATAGTTAACATGCCATCTAAACTTCTACCTCTTTGGCGCTGGAATTATATGATCAGGAAAATAATTTGTTATACTTTTAAGATGGATAAAAGTTATTTAAATACTAGAGGCCTGGTGTATGGGAATTGTGCACTGGAGGGGGGGTGTGGCCTGTGGGGATCAGCCTGTTGTGGGAGCACAGCTCATCCTGGTCAGCTGAGCATCTGTGGACCCGCCCTCTGAGTTGCTGCTCCCTGGTCTGGCATCTTCCTTGGAGCCAGAACACTCGCCTCTCCAGGGGACCCGGTCGAGGTCAGGCCCAGGGACAATAGCACTGAAAGGCGGTGGAGTAGGCCTCAGTCCTGCGGCAGCCACCAACAGGCCTCCCAGCCTCCAGGGATAGCTCTGCGAGCCTGGCAGCAGCGCTGCACGGCCTGCGGGTGTCAGGAGGATGCAACAGGGAGTGAGGAGGAGGAGCCTGGGGCGAGGAGGCAAGGATCGCAGCCCAGGTTCCTGCCCATTGGTCCGGGGTTCACAGTGGGAGCAGCCACTCATCCTGGTCAGCTGAGTGCTGCTCACTATGGTAGTGCACTGACCACTTCTGCATTGAGCATCTGCCTCCTGATGGTCAGTGTGCATCATAGTGACTAGTCGACCAGTTGTTCTGGTCGTCCGGCCCTTCGGTTGCTGGGCTTTTATCACATAGGATTGAGAGCTACTATTCAGGAAATTAGTATTCACTTTAGTACACAATAAGAGTAGTGTGCATAGAATCCTCATATATGCATTTTTGTGCTAACACAAGAAACTGTTTTTGTTGCTTAAGATGTATATCCTTCTTTAGAGTGAAAACTTTATACTAACCTTTTGCAGGGAATCAGAATGAATTAGTATGGGGTATACGAAAACCTACTATGTCACTGTGCTGGAAGTTTAACCAGCTCCTTTTCATGGAAGTTTGAAAATGTCAAGTTCATTTTTAAACCCATGGCTAGTTTCATCTACTTTAAACTAAAAGTGACAAAATAGAAACTGACTGGAGGGAAAATTCTGCAATCCACTGTTCTTAATATTTGATAATCCATGTGAAGCAGGTTTACTACAAACTGCTGTGACAGAACAAAGATGACAGATAAACTCCTGTGAGCAAATTAATTGGAAATAGGTGCCTCAGTCTTGTGATCCTATTTCAGTTTCTGAAAGAATTATACGCACCTTCAGAGCACGCCCTGTCTGAGGATGATTAGCCCTGTACTGCGGGCATCAGGCCGAGATGGCATGTTGCCAAGGGTCTCAGGAGAGAGCGATAGGTTCAGCGGAGGTGGTGCGGACTGTAGCTATTCCAGGATTACCTTGGAGAACATTCTGGCTTTTCTGTTGAAAGCCTGTCAGAGTTTCATATCTATTCTCTCTGTGTGTGTGATATGTGTTTTCAAACTGCCCTAAGAGGACCTCCTCAGATTGATCTCGTTGTTTTGTTTTTTTCTTTCACGTTTGCCATACTGCTGAGAAACATAATATAAAGTAACTTCAGGCATTGGATCAAGCCATCAATATCCACATATCTTTTTCCACCTTTATTATGATTTATAGACGTCAGAATGCTTTGCTATCAAACTATGACAACTAATCCCTAAGAGAACTCTTAATGTTTTCCATTTGTCTGAAAACAATAACACTACGCAAGAAGTAAATGGTGAACCATATATCTACACATTTGCAGCTAGCAAATTTACAGCCAAATGTTAAACACCATAAAAAATGCTGCTAATTAAATGATTAAATATCATACAAATTGTTACTTGTAAATATATGGTAATTTCTCTTGGATTTGCTTCAAAATAATTCAGTGCGTGGGAAGAGAGTAGAGAAGGTGAGAGAGTAGATGAAACAAGTCTAGCTGTCTATTGGTAACAGTTAAAGCTGGTAATATGTACTTAGGGTTTGACTAAAGTTTTTTGTAGAGACTTTTTTTAATGTTTGAAAATTTTTGATGACAAAAACATAAAATCTAGACACCTAGAAACTTTAGAAGGTTATATTATTATCTAATGAGGTTGAAAATATTTTACAGACTAGGAATATAATCTACTGAATCATCAATATTAAATCTACTTCGCACAGTAACCATAGTAAATTTGAGATAAATTATATTTGTAGCTAGAGTAAATATTCAATATCTAATATTGATTTTTTATATTCATAAATGTACTTCTTAACTTCTCAAACTAACCATAACTAAGTTAATATAAGGAAACTTGAAATAAACAATTATTTTAATAGAGACTTTTTTGTTGGCATGTTTAACATTTAATCATATAAGATGGCAATGCTTTCAAGTTAAACTATTTTTTAGGCTAAGGAAAATGACAAATTTAAACATAAGGAAAAAACACAGTTCACTCAAATGTTGTAACAATGTATTTACATGTGTATTACAAAGCTAACAAACATGTAAATATATTTATTATTTTCTTTTCAGTGTGAATCAGGTTGTAAGAAATATCTCCCTTTATACTAAAAGAACTCAAATCTCAATATCATATCTTGATAGTCTTAAAATGTAACAGAGATACTATTGAAATCAAATAAACTTTTAAAGATAGACCCAAATTGCACCACTTGAAAGGTAAAGTAGAATAATATTTTAAATGATATTTTATTGGAATTATTTTGAGAACTTGATAGTTATTCTCATTTCAAAAAGCATAATACAGTACACTAACACGCTAATTTTTTTAATTAATAGAGTAACACATTTACAAATATGTAGCCTTATTTATAATGACAATTTCAAAAACTATCATTCAAAATGTAACAATATAGTCCAAGAATCATACTTGAGGATGGAAATATCTAACAAATAATATAATTTTAAACTATAAGACCAATTGTGGAAAAATTGTGTTTATGTGGGTGAGCAATATTTTTTTTTCCTAATTACAATGCTACTAAATTTTTCAAAAGTCTACACAAATGTATTGACATCTTGAGCTCAAAATTACCAATAAACTTGGGCCAAAAAGTCACGTAAGTGAAACTTTAACACATTTTTAAGCAAAAGAATTAATAAAAGAATGGCTGGAGATGATCCACTCCTTTGAGAAGGGACAGGGAAACACAGGATTGGAAATAAAATATAGTACAGCTCATACACGTTAAATATTTTGTCTGTACAGTCCTTGGTTATTTTTTTAAGTGTCATTAAGAGAAAATATATTTTCTAAGTGATATGCAGATGCTAAAAACCAGGTAAGCTACTCTTATCTGCTATTGCTTAATTTTTTAACAAACACTCAACTTTTCTAAATATTCAGATTCAAAATGGTCAGATAGGTAAGAAAATTTTTCCTCCCCAGGTGCTAAAACCTATCCTGAGAAAATTACAGTTTTATTTTAAAAGAATAACAACATTTAATTACTGAATGGAATATATCATAAGCCAGAACTTTGTCTAAGTTCTCTCATGTCTTCCTTCCGAAATGCTGCATGTTCATTCAAGTGAGAAAAATAACTCATGTAAAGTTAGTAGCTCAAGACACACACTGAATAAGACAGCAGTAGTGGCTTGGCCTGATGCCTGCTCAGATTCTCTGCATATTGTCTGCCCAGCAATCAAGACTGTCTGCAGTGGGCAACATGTTTATTGCTTGATGTCTACAATAAAACATCATGTGTAATGTCTACAATAAAGATATCCAAAGCCAAGTAATTTAGCGTATTCTAGCACATGTCAAATAGACACTCTGTGACGACCATGGCTGGTTATGAGAAAACTGGAGAATTTGTTTTAAATGTCCTTAGGAACAAATGAGAAGCTCTGCTCAGGCTAAACAATGAATAAATCTATACCTTTTTTTTCTTTTAATCAAAGACAATATGGTACTTTGATAGTGTTTAATTTACCCTGGATGTATTAGGTGAAATTGAATTGATGCTGATAGCTAAGAGAATTATTAACTAAAAGATTATTGTTGCATTTAAATTTTTGTTATATAAGTTTAAAAACAAAAATCTACTAATGATAAATTTTTAAAACATGTTTTTATTGATTTCAGAGAGAAAGGGAGAGGGAGAGAGAGAATAGAAACATCAATGATGAGAGAGACTCATTGATCAGCTGCCTCCTGCAGGCCCCACACTGGGGACCAAGCCTGCAACCTGGGCATGTGTCCTGACTGGGAATCGAACCATGACTTCATGGTTCATAGGTCGATGTGCAACCACTGAGCCATGCTGGCCAGGCTGCTAATAATAATTTAAAATCACCAATACAAATAAGAAACCAGGTTTCTTTTGTGCACAGGGCCAAGTTGATATTACCTTTTTTTTAAAAAAAGAAACATAACTTTAAAAGATCAAATGACAAAAAATTCAGAAATGCTCTTCATAATATATGCTGTATATAATACAGCTACATTATCCTGAATTATGTGATTAGTCTGAAACCAAGTAAACGTATATCTAGGAGTCTGGCAAGCTATCACCTTTCAACTCATTATCACTTTTTTCTACTGCAGAAAAGATTAATTTGAGAGCTTACTGGTCAAACACTTTTCCAATTTAAAAAATTGCTCAATCATTTTCTCTTGAATATGTCATAAAGGGTGCTGATGCTTTTGTAAAAAAAAAGTCAGCACCTTTACAACACTAAAAAAAATGATAGGAATTGAATATATAGGCTTCTACAAATAGTCCTTTTAAAAAGTAGTTTAGTGTTAGAAGTAGTATTCTTACAATGCACCAAAGAAATACTTTTATATAAGTAGAACAATGCATTTAAATTACAGATCTTTTATTACATGTGAACAAATCATCAAACACACAAATAACCAATACTAATGATTATAGACCAATTTGGGATGTTCAGTTTTTAAATGTGAAAATTTTGCTTCAATGGATTAAAGAATAAAATTACTCATCTAGATATGCACTACATTTGAATTTTTTGCTCCATTAATTTAAATGTAAAAGTGAAAAACAGCAAGATGATCTGATATTTTTGATTAGCTTAATATAGATAACTGCCTACCTGGAATTTAACCCCAAGCTACATTTTCTCTTCAATAGCAACAAAATTTGGCAAAGAAATAATTTTGTGCAAAGAAGTTTACCCTTGATTACAACTGATAATGAAGAGGGTATTCCCAAGTGGCTAGTTAACCTCATATCATGTGTATTTGCCCGTGGGGGTGTTGTCATCGGAACATCTAAATGGGAGTGTATTTGATGTATTTGGAGTTTGTAATATTTCTAGATAAAACATGAGGCCACACTGTGACTCACTAAATTAATATTTCCATCAGGTACTCCCATTGGAACTTCTGGTGGATCTCTAAAAAAACGGCCAGCATGGACTCCAGGAGGAAGCTTTGAGTTTTCTTTCCGTTCCTCCTCTCATCACTCTTCATTTCTCTCCAGGAGGAGGAGTGTGGATTTCAAGACTGATCCCAGGAAACAAACTGCGTAACATACTCTAGGGATAAACCTTTCAAGGGAAAGATCTTTTCTTTACTTGTTGTGGAGGTTGTTGCTCTCTTCTGGCATCCTTCTCTGAGGCTCCACCTAGCCCCCTCCACGCCCCCCACTCTGCTCCCTGCAGAATGGGCAGATAGAACGGGGACTATTGCCCAGAGAGGAAAGGCATGAGGGGGTGCAGGAGGATGTGCCTTTGGTTTCAATGGATCTGCTCATTCTTAGACTGGTGTTTGGGGCGAATGGTGTGTTTAATTAGAGTTCTGTACTCGGTGTGGGACCAAGATGTTCATCATGTATTATTAGGTGAGTAATGATGAATGGTGTAAGCAATGCAGTTTGTCTCTGGAAATTTGAAGTCTAGCTCCATCACTTAAAAACGGCATAACCTGGGGCAGGTTATATAATTTATTTTTATCTCAGTTTTCTCAAATGTAATATGGAAATAATAATAATAATAAAACCTCCCTAGTAGGGTTGTTGTGAAAATTGATTAAGTTAATAAATAGGCCTGATACATAACAAGTGCTCAATAAATATTAGCTCTCAATATTGAGAATTATTTAATATTAGAGACCTAGTGTATGAAATTCATGCATGAGGGTGTGTGTGTGTGTGTGTCCCTCAGCCACGCCTGCACCCTCTCCAATCTGGGATCCCTCTCAAAATCCAGGACTGCTGGCTCCCAAATGCTCGCCTGCCTGCCTGCCTGATTGCCCCTAACCGCTTCTGCCTGCTAGTCTGATCGACGCTTAACTGTTCCCCTGCTGGCCCAATTGCCCCTAACTGCCCTCCCCTGCCGGTCTGGTCCTCCCCAGCTGCCATCCCCTGCTGGCCTGGTCCTCCCAACTGCCCTCTCATGCAGACCTGGTCCCCACAACTGCCCTTCCCTGCAGGCCTGGTCCCCCACAACTGCCCTCCCCTGCAGGCCTGGTTGCCCCCAACTGCCCTCCCCTGCAGGCCTGGTCACTCCTAACTGCTCTCCCCTGCAGGCCTGGTTGCCCCCAACTGCCCTCGCCTGCAGGCCTGGTCACTCCTAACTGCCCTCCCCTGCTGGCCTGATTGCCCACAACTGCCCTCCCCTATAGCTCATCTTGTGGCCACATGGGGCGGCCATCTTATGTGTTGGAGTGATGGTCAATTTGTATACTGGTCGTGACTAATTAGCATACCCAGGCTAATTAGCATATCCCTCTCTTATTATATAGGATAAGAAACATTGAAATGCAAGTCATGCTTGACAAGCAGCTAAGCAGGGGAGGACAAAAACATAAACATGAGAGACAAGGCCCTTCCCTGCAGGGAACCTGTCTCAGGCATTGCACATGCATCTTATTCGGGCCTGTTGGGATTTATCTGTCTGAGTCAGGATTTCTGAGGTGTTGTAGCATCTTAATAACAATCTAATTTTATCCTTGTAATGGACACTAACTATCTGAATGAGGCCACGACCAAATCTGAGGCTGACTGGCTAACCTTCTGTTTATAGTTGAAGAGGCCCAATTTTATACTTCAAGCTTGGCTTAATAACAAAGGATTATAACCAGTGATATTAAAAGGCATGTGAAAGTAAGACTTCCTGAAGAACTGAAATGTACCCAACTGTAGATAACTGGAAGCCAGAAACCCAAAGGATGCCAGCTTTTCTTTCCAGCTCCTGAGGTCTGTCTTGCTTCCTAAAAGCCTCTGGTGTATCTAACATAGCCACACATATTACAGTGTGGGCAGTGTGATCAGAGGGTGCAAGTAAATGGTCCTTATAAAAGCAGAGACAGGAGTATACAGGGCTGAGTGTAAGGAGCAAGGCTGAAGCTTCATGGTTGGTAGGCCTGGGAAGTGCCATGGAAAGCAAATGCCAGCCACACAGAAGATACTTTACACACACACACACACACACACACACACACACACACACAATGTATAATGTATAATATATAATATATAACATATAATATATAATATATGTTTAAATCTATAACATTTTGATTTAAAGAGGAATTATTAAACTCATCGGAGAAACACTAAATAACATTAGCAAAAACCTATAGAGCTCTGCCCATTACCTCTATACCATTACCCCTCACCCTACTACAGGGATGGTAATTTGTACTCTCCCTTCAAACCCCCAAGCTACTCAGAATATCTGAAAGCGGAACCAGGGTTGGATGTGCTCATCTCAATCTGATCTTTAGAATCATTGCTGAGCCCCAATCTCTGGTTTCACTGGTCTTGGGTGGGACCGGCCACTGGTGTTTTATAAAGCATGCCCAAGCCCAAGTAATTCTAAGAGTTATTTAGCATGGGTCCTAGTTCGACACTGTCCTGCTGATCAGTTTATTAGATGTAATTTCTGTGCTTCCATGCAAAGAACATATGCCATTGTCATTACCAGTGGGTGCTACCTGAGTCTTACTCTGTATAAGCTATAGCTCTGAGTGAAGACACAAACATAACTGAGAGCATTTATCCTAACTACTGATTAAGTCAAATTATAGGTAAGATTAAAAAATTAAATTCCAAGGTGACTAACCCTGGAATACTATGTAACTAACTTTCATCCTCTCCCACAGAAATAACCTGAAGGCCACTCTTTCTGATCTAAGATCTCTTGCAATTGCACCTCTTTCTGTTTTGGTATTTAGATATTGTGTATACTGAGAGAAAAACAACCATGCATTGTTTAGCTGCTATTTTATATCTTCTTTCATCAGCTTGCAAAATGAGGAGTCAACATAGTTTATTTTCAGGAGTACCCTATATAAAACATACTTTAAAAATAATACTCCACTGATTTAATGAAATAAAAAACTAACTGCCTAAGTCAGAATTTCTTTCAAAGTAAATGAAAGGAGTGATGAAATATGATTTCACCTGTTTGAATCTAAAAATATAGAGATAAAAATCACACGCACACACAATGACTTTTAAAGATATAAAATTGGGGCAGGTATATGACCATGTAATTCTGGGATTTTCCTTATGACAGATAAGAACTAGGAAGAAGTAGGTATAAATCACCTTTCTTTATACTGTCAAATGATCAATAAATTCAGTCAGACCAGGAAGGAACGAACTTTCTATATGAAAGCATAACATAATGAATATCCTGCACTAACCTGAAAAGTATAGTATTAAATACAGAGAAAAGCGAAATTTTCTATTATCCCTCATCAGATAAGAATGCTCTGCCTCCTTGAAACTGGAACTAGAATCCAAAAACTGCTGGCCTTGAGAAAGGCATGTAAATAAGACTAGGCCTCTTCCCATATCCATCATAATTTGTAGTGTTAAAATCTTGCATTACTAAGCAGATGTTCCTCTTTGTCTATGAAAAGGATAACTGATGGCGCTTATGCCATTGAAACAGGAAGAACTTACATCAGTTCTACATGTGATTTGGTGGACAAAGTTTTAAAGCTTTTTTGTTTTTATCATGGAAGATTTACAACATACACAAAAGTAGAAAAAAAATAGTACATATAATGAACTTCCATGTATCCATCACATAACTTCAGTAATTAACGCATAGGCAAACTTGTTTCATATGTACCACTACTACTCCCCCTACCCTAATAGGCATACTGACTGGATTCTTTTTAAAAATATATATATTTTATTGATTTTTTTACAGAGAGAAAGGGAGAGAGATAGAGAGTTAGAAGCACTGGTGAGAGAGAAACATCGATCAGCTGCCTCCTGCACACTCCCTACTGCGGATGTGCCCGCAACCAAGGTACATGCCCTGGACTGGAATCGGACCTGGGACCTTTCAGTCCACAGGCAGATGATCTATCCACTGAGCCAAACCGGTTAGGGCCTGACTGGATTCTTTTAAAGAAATGCCAAAGAGCATGGCATGGCATTGGGATCGGGGGTAGGGGTGTGGTGGGCAGGGAGTGAGGAATTCATCAAGCCCTTTTCCACCTTTGAATAATTAGGATTTTGTTTTCTTTTTCAAGGCATATGTCTTATACTATTTTCATTCCTAATTTTTTTTTCCTATGTCCTGATGTTTTTATAAGCTGGCCTGGAAAAAAACAGTTTTTCTTAGACAAGCATGGTAATCATTCTTAATCCATGTGTATTTCTGATGTGGAATCTGACTCTATTAAAACATATCATCAGTTAAGAATTTAGAGATGCAGGGATTTACTAACCCCCGCTCCCACTCGCCCATTTGCAAATACGTTCTAAACAAAATACCCATGTGCGGGCGCGCACATACAGTGCGATTGAAACTTTGTGGCCCATGCGCAGAAGTCGGTATTTTGTGGAAGAGCCACACTCAAGGGGCCAAAGAGCCACATGTGGCTTGCGAGCCATAATTTGCCAACCACTGGTCTAGACAGATGTTTTTTATGCTTCTAAAGCCAACAACACCAGCATACAGAAAAATGTCTCATATTTTCCTTAAATCAGTTAACCTAACGTATTTTTCCCTAGGATGTTCATTTCAACATGTAGTATCTTCGTTTAATATATGCTTAAGAAAGAGTACATGTTATTTTTCTTTAGGAATCTTTCTTCGAATCATACTTCTTTGTATTATGGTGCTATCTTAAATATTTAAGTCATGGAAATGCCAAAACATAATGTGGTGAGAAATTGAAATTTCTATCTGATAATGCCATAGCCAACCAATTTCTGAATAGAGCCCATCCTGACAGGTCAAGCTCACTTTAGACTAACACCCTTCAGCTCAAGAATACATATTCCCTTCAGTGTTCCAGTGGTGGCTGTGATACAGAGATTGGAAGGTGAGAATTAGCTAGTGGAGATGTTCAAAATTACGTTAAAATCATACAGAAATGACCATTCTAGTTAATTCGACTTATTTTAAAATAAATTTTAAAGGTAAAAATTATGTCTGATTTACCAAGAAGGCTTGGAAGAGACAGGATAGCACTGATTCATAAAGCTGGATTGTTTCACCCATCTGCTCTAGGAGGGTGCAAAATGATTGCCAATGAAAACTAGTGACATGGTATCAAAATTTTTTAAAAAAAGAAAATCCTCACTTTTATGCCAAATAATCCCAAATGTTAAAAATATTCAATGAAAAAAATTTTTTTAAAATTATATTGCTTGACGTCAAAAGAATTTGTGGTAGGACAAAATCTGTGTGTGTGTCTATTAGCCTTCCACTCTTTGAGGCTACAAACAATGAACTTAAATATAGTTTATCTTCAGACTAAAGACTGTTAAAATTACATAATTAAAAGATTAAACATAAAAGACAACAAGCATACTATAAGACTTATTTAGATATTTTCATAATGTTCCATATGCTTAAAGAAAAAAAAATTTTAAGAGGACAAGGGGGCAAAATTAATCTGTATCTTAGAAGTGACAACACTGACTACTCCTGGGTGAAGATAAGGATGGGAAAGTTTCATGAGGTGAGACCTGTGGGCACTAGAAATGCTGTTTCTCGAACTGGATGCTGGTTAGAGGGGGTATTTAGTTTCTGAAGATTCACTGATACATGTGTAGTTTTCTCTGTGTATATTTTACTTAAATGTTTTTTTAAGCAGGAAATGAATTAAAATGGTATTAGACTATTTTATATTATATCACCTGAAGCATTACACTATTTCTGAATTTTTATATATTAGTACATATTTTATAATAAAAATATATATAACACAATATAATATAGAAGTTGTTATTTTTTAATGAAATTTATGGGTAGACATCCTATATAATAAAAGGTTAATATGCAAATTGTCCCCTCGGGAGTTTGACTGACCTGGAGTTCGACCGTTCACTATGATGTGCGCTGACCACCAGGGGACAGCACAGAACAAAGGAAGGCCCCAGCCGGCAGCCGGCAGCCAGGGGAAGGAAAGCCCCAGTTGGCCCTGATCGCTGGCCAGGCCTAGGGGCCCTACCCATTCATGAATTTCGTGCACCAGGCCTCTAGCTGGTTAATAAATTTATAGAGGTTTTACATATACAATTCTACAAGACATCATATGTATATTGTACTGTGTGTTCACCACCTAAGTCAATTCCCCTTCCATCACCACTTATTCCCCCTTTACCCTCTTCCATCTCCCCTTTTCCCTCTAGCGATCACCATACTGCTGTCTGTGTCCATGAATCTTTCCTGTGTTTTTTTTGTCTTCTTCAATACTGTGCAAGATCAATTATTTTCTATTTAACCTGATTTATTTAAAATACATGCTCCTTTGAGGGTTTAGAAATAATTTTGTAAATGACTTAGCTTCCTTTTAGAGCAACTAAATGAACTCTTCAGTATAGAATATTTAAACTATCTCTATCAGATGAAACAAAAGAACCAAAAAACAAGAATATATTCCTCATTATTCCAGTAGGCCTTATTTTAGAGACTATAAAATTTCCTTTACTTTAAAGGAAAAAATATCATATGTCCCATAAGAGTTTGTATGTATGTGTATCAATGTAACCAAAAGCCTAATAAACTCAAATTTCTGAGAGCTTTTATAATTATTCAAGATCTTTTAAAAGTTATTTTTGAAAAATGATGAGATGTGCAGTAAGAAATTCAAGTAGTCTGGTCTTATTTAAAGTTTAATTTAATAATATTATCAAATAAAATAAATAACATTAAATAAATTAAATAAGTAAATAGTATTAAATCAACGCATATTTAAATTGGTTCTGTGAAACCTAATAAAAGGCATAAAACGGCTCTTCTAAAAGAAGGTGAAAGTTCTGGACATGGAACATAGGGAATGAAAAAACACAGACTTGGAAAAATGCCGACGTTAAAGGAGTCAAAAACTTGGGACGGCGGCTGGAGCAGGACAGTGGGAGAGCCGAGTGGAGGAGACAGCCCACCACAAAAGCAGCAGCAGAAGCCACTTAATTTTACGGTTCACTTATGGTCACAAACTCAACAACTTGAACCATAATGAAATGCTCATAAATCATTGCATATTCTGAATGTCTTATATATCTCATGCCTGATTTTCACCTTTTTAAATACAATACTGCTCATTTTATTGCCCAGCTTTTCTCTGCAAATCCTGCCCGCACTAGGCCGAAATCTTAGTCCTCTCTGAAATCTTTCTTGAGCACACTCAATTATCCTTTTCCTTCTCCAAATCCCTCTGACACTAAGAACTTAACTCTTATGTACGAGTAAGTGTTTTATGAATGAAACACATTTTTTTTTCTGATGGGAGAAGAAAGAACAAATGCTATCTACCCATTTTCTCATTGAATCTTTGGAACAGTCAGATACATGGATGAAGAAATTGAGACTCAGGGAGACTAAACTGCCTGTCTTCACACAGATGTTAAGAATCAAGACTGGGCTCTGAATTTGACTCCAAAGCATTAAAGCCTCCACCTTCGAGTAGATGACGACGTTGGAGGACAGAAAGAATTACACTTCACCGTGGTGCCTCTTCCAGGAAAGGACCTGCATTCCTAAGGTCACTCTGCCTAGCACACTGCCCAAGCCAGATGTAGATATAGAAAACACTAGAAGGAAGATAAAGAATTTTCACATGTACATACACCCCATCAGTGGTGGGGCAGGGGCTACTGTCTCCTGGCTCTTTCACACCACTCTCCTCTGAATACTCACAGCACAGAGTGTTCAAGGAGCAAAGATCCTGTCTAAGCATCTTAGTGGAAAGGGTACCAGATGTAGGCCAGAGAGATCTGGGTTTAAATCCTGTCTCTTCCATTATTTTGTACCTTAGACAACATTTGCAAATACTCTGAGAATATTTCCTTAACAGTACAACAAAAGTAATATAGAATATAGAGGGATTATAATGTGAAGACTTCTGGAGCCATGTACGTTAAATTGCTAACAAAATACTCAGAGCTAGTCTCTGCCCCCTCCCAAATTACTGCTGAAATGCTGAACGCTGGTATTCTACTAATGCTTCATCATTTGCAGGGGTTCATCTGAAGCACAGCCTGGAAATCAGGTGTGTGTCCTCTACAGGGGATCCACTCCACACAGGCGCCGGTGACCCCTGTAGGCATCCTAATGAGAGAACAGTGCTCCTTGCTATTCATTACCCAAGAGCATTAGGGAGATGAGATCTTGAAAACAATTTCAAGATTCATTATCATACCCAACAATACAGGTTTCATTACAAGAGGGCAAGGAGTTAGAAAGCACATGGTTTCCGTTTTTATTTCTGTCTGTTCTGTTCCTGTCTTCCGAGATGTCAGATAAACAGTCTGCTTTATTTATAAATAACACCTCAACTAAAAACAAAAGGATATTATAAAAAATAAAAAAGCCTCAGAAAGATGAAGAAAAAGGTAAACATAATGCCTATTAACTAGATGGATGAAGTCACACCCTGAGTCACCAAGCCAAAAAAACAAGAAAAAGAAAAGAATAAAATCCACATTCAGTGACTGTTTGCATCTTTACCACAAAAAAAGGAAAACAGAAGTCACATTGACATCTCTTTTCTCCTATTTCACTAAATTTAAACCATGAAATATAATTTTACACTAAAGACAGTTAATCTAGAGTTGCACTCTCCCATGCAGTAGCCACTAGCCACACATAGCTACTGAGCATTTCAAATGTGAAATAGTCCAAGTTGAGATGTGCTGACATTCAAAACACACTCAAGTTTTCAAAGACAGTATTAAAAAAAGAATGTAAAATATCTCAGTAGTGATGTTTTTAATTGAGCATATGCTGAAATAATTATATTTTGGATATATTTTAGAAATATTTGTATTAAAGTATACCAAAATAAATTTCACTTGTATTCTCTTTCTTCAATGTGGCACTAGAAAAATTTAAACTGCAATATGTAGCTCACATTTATGGCTTTCTATTGGACAGTGCTGGTTGAGAAAGAGAATCAAAGATTTCTGAGCCCTGGCTGGGTGGCTCAGGTGGTTGGAGCATTGTTCTGTACGCCAAGTGAAGCAACCAACTGATGTTTACATTGATGTTTCTTTCTCTTTTTCTACCTTCCTCTTTCTCTAAAAATAAATAAACATATCCTTGGGTGAGGATAAAACAAAAGATTTTATATGCAGGCAAGTGCCAAAATATAAGAAATAGTCTCTTCAACTCAAACAAGAGGGGTTGAACTTGATTAAGAATTCCATTAGCAAACAGTTTCATGAATCATAAATGTGCATGTGATATTATAGTAGATATTTAGCATGTTATATTGCCACCTGAAACAGTTTTGCATTTTAAGATTACAATCTGTAGAGAAAACATTTAAAGAACTTTAAATTTAGAATATATATTTACTATATATATATATATATATATTCAGAATTAGCTCTAATATATAAATATACATGCTGGATAAGCTGTCACTGGAACACCAGAGTTCAGTATAAATAGATATACATATAAAAAATTTGAAGTCAGAAACTGAAAAGCAAAAACCTTAAGAAACCTGAGATTTGTTCTCCCTTTCCTAAGCTGCTCTGATCTCTCCCTTTTATTGGTCTCTTCACTGATCTCAGTACAACTCATCCTCCACACCACTGTTTCGAGTTCTGTTTTGGAAGATAAATTTGATTCTGTCGCTTTTCTCCTCAAACACCTCCAATAACTCCCAATATTTATAGCAATGAAGTCCACATTCTTTAGAATTAAAGTTTGCCAACATCTCACTCCAAATTACCTTTCCATTCTCATCTGTGAGAATACTCCAGTGCAGGCACATGGCTTGCCCTTTTCAACCTTGCCAAGCTTGCTCATAGCTCTGCTGCCCGTCTCCCTCCTTGTCTGCCGGTGATCTCACCTTTCCTTCGGTGATACCTTGGTGACTCAGGGTGACCTCTCCTATACTCACCAGGCATCTGGTATGTGGATATCATCATATACTCCACTCATCACATTATATTGTACATACAGATCTATCGCCCCACCCAATATCAGTTTGACAGTGAGTAGAATAAAGATAAGAACCTTGGTATTTCACCTTTGTGTCTCTAGTATCTAGTACAGTGACAGACATGAACTAAGTCTTCAATAAAGATATATTGATTGAAATAAAACAAAACTCTCATATTTCTGAAACATCTAGCACTTTCTTGCAACCATGACCTAATCCCTATTGTTCTACCACAACTTAGAATGCTTTTCTCTTTGAAATGTTTACTCTTGTTTTACTTTTATTAGAATAAGACATGGATATTGTTTACTTTAAAGTTAAATATTACAACCAGCAGTGCTATTTCCAAAACCTACCTCCTGAAATCAACTACTTCCACCTCCTTTAGTATTTTTTTTTATTCTTCCCTCAGGCCTCTTAAGGAGGACATAGGTAAAAGAAGGCAGGTCTGCCTCAAATATTCATTCTTCCTTAAATATCTTGTAGAGCACTTTATACATCATAGATACTCAAACACTTGTTGGTTGATTAAATAAATGGATAAGTGAATATCCTTGCTCTTTGGTGCGTGTGCACAAACCAGTGAACATTCTGAAGTGGTGATGCATTTATATACCACAGTCAAGGGAAATAAACAAGTTAAAATGGAGCACCAATTTAGAATAAGTAGGGAGGAGCTAACGAAAGGTAAGACAAGGTTGGCAGAAACCAGGAAATCCTCCAAACCAAAGGAGTCAGGATAGAAGTTATGAGTTTAGAAACAGATATTTTAAATGTGCATTCCAGCTGAATAGCCTTGGGCAAATCACAGGACTTTCCTGGGTCTCAATATTCTCATCTGTAAAAAAGTAAGGATCTGGCCTGCTCTATAAATGAAAGCTGCTTTATTATTTTTGTGAGTTTAGATTGGAATAACAACAACTACAACATCACCCTGGCAACCTTGAAAACGAGGCTGTCTAACCAGAAGCTTCTTGCACACCTACTGCAGAGGCTTCACCTGGCTAGGGTAAAACGGAAAGAAGTGGTTAAACTTTGTAAGGGGCAGTATGTGGGCAGGATATGAGAACAGGTTCCTTTCAGGAGCACTAATCCTACTCCCATTAATATGACAGTCACCTTTTTGTTTGGTTGGTTGTTCAGGAAGTCTACCAAGAAACATCAAGTTTCTTTGATACATGGCACACTCAGAAGCACAATAACAATATTTTAGAAATGACAATGGGATCTGATTACTGCTAAAAGTTAATACATATACTTGATGGAAAAGTAAATTACATAACATCCTACACTAATGTAATCCATACAATGAGTTGAAACTCTATCTTCAACTTTCTATTAAGACAGAAAGGCCAGAGTCTCAAGACAATAAAATCTCACTAGAGAGTATCATATACCAGAACCTGAAGTTGCTCTCAGCATCTCCACAATGATTCAGTGCATTAAAGACAAGTGATTGGTTAAAAGCATTTAAATCAACATTATGTTCCTGAAATTTTCCATGAACAAAACAATATCCATATAGAAGGATTTTTTAAAAATGATTTCGTTCTAAAGGAAAAGAGAAACATAGCACAATAAATTATATTAAAGCATTTGCTAGTGAAGTAACATCATCTGCTAGGTAGAATTAACCCAAGGTCTTGAATCTCGAAGTGCTCATAGGTGACAGCTAATCAAAAACACCTGTGCTCACTTCCATTTACCAAAGACACATGAAATTCATGAAATAGCTTATGCGCATGATCATTAAATTGATCTGCAAATATAAAACCTCAAAGCAACTAACAATATTATAATATTGTCCTCATTGCCCTAAATAACCTAAATAAAGGTAGAGGAAAGAAAAATTCTCTTCATGGATGGCAGTAGACCAGCGGTTCTCAACCTGTGGGTCGCGACCCCTTTGGCAGTCGAACGACCCTTTCACAGGGGTCGCCTAAACCATCCTGCATATCAGATATTTACATTATGATTCATAACAGTAGCAACATTACAGTTATGAAGTAGAAACGAAAATAATTTTATGGTTGGGTCACAACATGAGGAACTGTATTTAAAGGGCCAGAAGGTTGAGAAACACTGCAGTAGACTTTGCTAGTTTTGCAATATTGTTTGTAAATAACAACTGTAACCATTTTACTAGTTGTGATCTAATTTTTTGGGGGGGATCCCAAACAGAGAAATAAAAATGGTATGTATGGATATTTTTATGTTTTTAATGAAAGCATAACAAGTCAAAACCAAGTCTCAAAATGAAATTAATTTTTAATTAAATTATTTCATTCTTACAAATGTTTAAAGTTATACTCATTACAATAACAAAAACAAAATTTAAATAATCTGAATTTGAATATTTGAGAAAATTAAAAATGTATTTCTTTTAACCTAATTCTTTGGCTAAAAGTGCAGAAAGAAATTAGTTTCTTAGTGTCAGCTCTCCCGTGACCTAGAAAAAAATAAATTACAAACAAACAAACATTCCATGGGTAATATTTTCAATATATACTCTATTGGTGTTTTCCTCCTGTGCTGTTAAAGGTCTTTGATAACTCTAATAATGAGAGAGAGAGAGAGAGAGAGAGGCAGAGAGAGAGAGAGAATGAGAAAAAGAGAGAGAGAAGGGAAGACAGAAATGCATGAATTATCACTGTCTTGCAAGTTATTATTTTCAAACTAGTGACCTGATGCATCAATTCACGCACATTGAAAGGAAATTAATTAGAAGGGGGCCGGTGGGGCGGGACTGGGTGAGACAGGCCAGACATGCCCTGGAGCCAACCTCCTATGGTCCCTCCCCAGCTGGCTGCACCTGGGGTGGCACCATGGCTGGAAAGGCAACTGCAGAGTGAGCGGGGTCCCTCTGGCAGGTGGGGTTCCTCGGCGTGGCCTGTGGGAATTGGGCCGAAATAGGCTCTCTGACATCCCCCGAGTGCAGTCTGCAAAGTTGCTATCGTACAGGGTGTGGAATGCAAAGACAAGTGTGCAGTAAACCAGATTTGGGGCTGACAGTGGCCCTGCAACAACATAACTCATGGCCAAAGGTGAAATCTTACGGCCCTGCGAGGAATTGGGCTCCCTCCTCTCTGGTTTCAGGGTGTGTCACCTGGGAACCCACCACTTCCAAGTCACTGCAGCTTGGCAGCTCCTGTGTTGAGCATATGCCCCTGGTGGTCAGTGTGCATCATAGCTACCAGTCAGATGGACACTTAGCATATTGGCCTTTTATATATATAGATGACAAAAATTTCAACTCACAAAGTTGTAGGTAAAAGCCCCAAAACTAAACTTTTCTTTCAAAGATTATTGTGCTCCAGATATACTAAAAATCCTTTTACTACAAAATAGTTGGAAATTCTGGATAAAATATAGTAAGCATTCTTTCAAACATATTGCTGATTTTGTAAGAACATAAGAAAAAAATTTACCATTAAACCCAGCAATTCTTCTCCTAAGTACCCATTCAAGATAAATGAAAGCCTCCACCTATACAAAGACTTGCATAAGAATGTTCATAGCAGTATTATTCATAAAAAAGTAGAAACAACTCTGAATGTCTATCAACTAGCAAATAGAAAAACAGAATATGAAACAGTCATTCAATTGAATACTATCAGCAATTAATAGGCATGAAACATTGATACATGTCACAACATAAACCTTAAAACATAATGCTAAGTGAAAGAAGACAGATGCAGATCACATCTTATATGACTCAATTTAAATGAAATGTCCAGAAAAGGCAAATCTATATTATAGAGAAAGTGCAGCAGTAGTTGCCTGAGGTTGGATATGGAAACAAGGATTAACTGTAAACAAAATAAATCCGGATTTCTAGAAATTAAAACTATGGTTATGGAACAGATAGCTTAAAGTGAAACTTAGTGCTCAATAAAAAAATAATAAATTGAAAGACAAATCTGAAGATAGCATCATTTCCAGCACAGGGAAAGATAGTACAAAAGATTGATAATCACAGCACAAGGAGGTCTAATATACAATTAATTAAATGTCCATAAAAAATAATATAAATAATGGTGAAAGTTAATGTTTAAGAAAATAATTAAAATTTTCCCCAAACTGATTCTTCAGATTCAAAATGCTCTACAAATTCTAAGCATGATAAATAAAAAACACATAAGTAGAGCTAACACAGAAAAACCGTATAACACTACCAAAAAAAAAAAAAAGATATTACCAGCAGTCAAAAGTAAAAAGACAATCACTAACTAAGGACCAATGATTGACTGATCTCTCAATACAATGGAAGCCAGATGACAGTGGAATAAATAATATTTTCAAAATACTAAAAGAAAATAACTGTAATTCTAATACTGGGTACCCACCTAAGTATTATTCAAAAACATAGATAAACTAAAATATGATCTGATATTTTTAAAATATCCTAGATAATAAAAAACTAATATGCTAATTAGACTGGATAGTGGAATGACCTTCCAAAACGACCTTCTGGAACAACCAGTGGGCAGGGCCGCAGGGCCATGAGGCAGACAGGGCTGCGAGGGCCAAGTCCCTTGCATGAATTTCATGCATTGGGCCTCTAGTTTGTGTATAAAAGCCTCAAACATTTTGCTTAATGAACACAACTTTTACCATTCTTAAATAAACTGACAAATAACAATGTTATCCTACTTAATTCAAACAATTAGGTACAATATTATATATTACTAGAGGCCCGTTGCAGGAAGATTCCTGCAAGAATAGGGCTTCCTCAGGCCTATTCCTGCAAGAATAGGGCTTACTGAGGCCGGAGCGAAGCAGTGGAGAAGGGAGCAAAGCCCTTCACCCAGGCTGGCCAGGCACCCCAG
>NW_006284238.1:2124395-2128407 GCF_000327345.1 Myotis davidii
GGCTTAAGGACACCCCCCCCTCCCCACCGAGTGCACAAATTTTTGTGCACTGGGCCTCTAGTATTATATGATACATTCTTGCAATATTTTCCCACTATATCAACTAGGAAGTTTCCAATCCTGATTCCTCATTCCCCAGCCACAGGAGATTTAGTAATAAAAATACCTGCTTTAAGAGATGTTTGGAAAACCGATGGCTTTTCCCCCAAGAACAACACACTGGTCAGAGGACACTAGTTAGGGGACACAGGTGTCAGTCCATTTTCCCAACTGTAGGTCTTCCCAACTGTAGCAAAGGACACTGCTACACTGGCCACATTTCAAAGGTTTCCCCCTTGCTTAGTTATGTCATTTTGGGACCAGATTAATACATTAGGCACAGCAGTATTCTTAGTGATGCTGCTGCCTGATATTAGCTAAGCTTTCTCCCTGGTGCAAAAATAAATTGGAAATCCGAAGGTGCCTGTGCCTGCGGCCACATCTGGGCTGCGTGTAAGGTGTCAGGGTTCCCTGTGAGGCTGGGCCTGGCTGGCCCCGAGGCTGGGGCAGAGGGGTCCAGAGACAGCATTGCCGTCCTGTCAGATGGCTTACCCGCTCCATCTCAATCTTAAGAGTAAAATATCTGTTTATTAAAAAAATAAAACTGAGCAGAGGAGGCAAGAACTATAGTGTGCTGGTGGTTACATGTCTGCCCTCTAAAAAATATAAAATAATTTTAGTATTTAAAGTCAAATCTAAAGCTGATTTAAAAATCCTACAGTGGGTCAAGAGGTAACAAAACCATTTCCCTTTCTGAGTGAGAATATGACCTTTGGTTAACGTCCTGAAGATGTTCTCCCTTAAAATGGTTCATTAACCATGTAACTAGGCAACGCTGCTTACAGTAAGAGGGACTCTAATTGGTAGGTAGCACCTACCTGGTGTGAGAGAACTTTCAGGACTGGAGGGGTGCCCCCGCTTTAGATTCCCCAGGTGCAGTCATTCTTGTAACTGGACATGCAACTTTTGGGGATGCTAGATGCTATGCCTATTGATTGTTCCAAGAAATATTAGTTTTGGGGGGTTAGAAGCCTCCAAGCCAGGGCAAGGCCCACACCCATGCCAAGTGGCCCTCATCTCCTTGCACTGTAGCCTTCATCTGGTGGATGAGAGAAGCTTCCCTGGCTGCTGGGGGAACTGTGCCGCGCCGGAGACAGCTGTGTGACGCTGCACTGCGGCAAGCAGTTCCCATGCCTCACCCTTCTGGGAGACTGGACCAAGGATGGCCCGTGTCTAAACGTTCAGCTGAACCTCATAAGATCTTATGGTGTCCTAGGCACCTAAATGTTTCTTTTTCAGTATTTTTTTGTAACCCAGGATACATAGCATATTGCTAAAGTCATGAACAAATTAATTTTTATAACATTTTCATTTATTCATTCAACTCACTCAAGAATATTTTTAAAGGTGCATCATAGCTGCTCTGTGATAAATGGACTATAAGGGAAGAAGACAAATAGGGATTACAACTAGTGGCTAAAGCAGTTGTCAATGGAGCTATTAATATGAGCAACACTTGGAGGGTAGCGCAAACCTGGCTTGTTAATGGACGTGATTAAAGAGACAAGAATCGTGAGGCATCAGGGGCAGCTCGGTTTTGGCTGTGATGCCACTCACCGAATCAGAGAAGCCAGCAATGGTCATAAGGAAGTGAGAGGCACGGTGGTGAAGAGCAAACAGCCATCTACTCTGCTTCCAGAAGAACCCACCGAGAGGTGAGCACTTACAGGAGCCAGGGAGGGGCAAGGGAGCTTTGGGAACAGTGATAACACAGCTCAGGTCTTATCATCAGCCTTACACACTTAATTCCTCTCACAGGAAGCAGGGGTAGATAAAGAAGAAAAAGTAGAAACTGCAGAACACAGGTTTCAATGTGCAGCACATCACGTGTTAAACAGAAACAAGCCCAAAGTTCAACTTTCGTGGCTGTTCAAGGAGAAAATCTTTCACGATGTACTTGAGGATAAAGGATTTGCAGCTATATGGTGCTTGAGAAATGTGTGATGGCTGTAATTTAACTCCCTGTATGTGGGCTTCAAGATGCACAGTGGCATATTCCAAACCAACTTTTAAAGAAAATTGCATGGAATTTTCAAGACATCGGGAGCGTTCTTAGAAGTTATGCAGAAAAAGTGGGTTTCTGATAGTCATGATAACACTCAGTGCTGCCAGATCGCAGGGAGGCTCTTGTTGCCTCAGTATGGTTAGAATTACCGTTGACGATGTTTTAATTAAAAATTTGAGAGATTCAAATGGGAGAATATAGGTCACTGAATTTTCATTCACCGTGCAAGTATTACTAGTGACAGAAAGCAAGCTTTGTGAGCGAGGGTCCACTGTGGGCACCGGAGCCCATCTCCCCCGCGGTAGCTGGGAATTGAGTATGTGTTGGCGAGAATGATTTGGCTCTCAGTCAGCCAGTCAGGGGACTGAGCATGCACAGTTAGAGACCTGCCTGGCACAGAACAGAAGCCCAGTTCACAAAACACTCAAGTCCACACAAATCATACATTATCACTGCAAGCTGGAGGGGATTCGATCTTTCCTAGCAGGTTGTAGATTTAGATAGATTTGTAATAGTCCAAAAATACACTATGCAGCTCCAGAGTCTAATTCTACAATTTTCAACTGGTTTCCTAAAGTTGAAATAAAAAAGAGGTAAATATTTGTAGAGCCCGCTGCATGTAAAAAAATGGTTTAAGGAGCCTTAGCCGGTATCGGGAAACCTTGAGAAATTAAAGTAGGTGTCTAATTTAAATGCTGTATCTTAAAATAACTAATTTTTTTAAAATATATTTTATTGATTTTTTTCACAGAGAGGAAGGGAGAGAGACAGAGAGTCAGAAACATCGATGACAGAGAAACATCGATCAGCCGCCTCCTGCACATCCCCGACTAGGGATGTGCCCGCAACCTAGGTACATGCCCTTGACTGGAATCGAACCTGGGACCTTTCAGTCCACAGGCCGGTGCTCTATCCACTGAGCCAAACCGGTTTCGGCTAAAATAACTAATTTTAAAGTATATGCTATGTCGGGTATTAAAAATAAAGACCACTTGCCTGAATAAAAAGTTAAAATTGTATTTTTGCATAAATCCGAGAGAGTAGAATAGATTCCAAATCAACAGTGTATCCAGCAAAGAGAAGAAGAATGAGGTGCATGGGAAAAGCAGCACAACCGTGGAAAGGCTATGCTTTCCCACATAAATTGTGTGTGTGCAGGAGAGTCTTTCTTCAGATGTGTGCTGGTTGGTAGCCTATCTGTCCTCAAAGGCCCCCAGCTCCAGAATCAGTGCTTTCTTCCACAGAATGATGAATGTGATGGATGATACTGACATGTGTAGCACTCAATGAACTTGCTCTAGCCCCCAAATACTGCGGAAGTAAAAGAGCATGACAGAAATGTGGGCAAAATATGCATATGGGGAGTAGGAGACCAGCCTTCATCACGATACATTTCACGAACATGTGAATAACTCATAATGATGTCCTGGTAAGTACTACATACTGAAAGCTTTGGCAACAAAGAAGCCACAGCTTATGTGCAAATTCCAGCCTGCGTGCTGAACTTACCCCTCTTTCTGCTGCTCAAGAAAGATATGTTATCAGAATCCAAGTGAGTCAGAAGAAACCACGAAATCTGTTCTAATTTATAATTTTTTAGAAAGTAAATCATTTGCCAACCTTGATTGCAAGGTGTGTTGTAATGGCAAAGTTGAAAACAAATGCTTTAGAGGACTTCGTCCAATTTCTTTTGTAAACTAGAGCAGAAGGTATGATTTTCAGAAAAAGCCAAGTACATTTGCCTCAACACAAAATAGGACTGATTGAATTTCAAACTTCATTTATTTTGTAGAGCTGAAATGTTAAGTTCCTTATTCTGTTCAAAATTGACTTGAATCTTATTTATTATGATATATATGTGTATATATCACGTATGTATGCTATTATAACTGCTATGTTTTATTATAT
>NW_006284238.1:2128501-2172433 GCF_000327345.1 Myotis davidii
TTTTTTTCTCATGCATTTAAAAGAAGTTTCTGCTGCCCAGCTGGCATGGCTCAGTGGTTGAACATTGACCTATGAACCAGGAGGTCGCGGTTCTATTCCCTGTTAGGGCACAAGCCTGGGTTGTGGGCTTGATCCCCAGTGTGGGATGTGCAGGAGGCACCCTAACAATGATTCTCTCTCATCATTGATGTTTCCATCTTTCTTGAACTATCCCTTCCGCTCTGAAATCAATAAAAGTATATTTAAATTATATATATGTGTGTGTGTGTGTGTGTGTGTGCGCACACACACACAAGGGTTTTAAAAAGAAGTTTTTGCTTACTAAAATGTGGAAGTGACTGAGAATTTCAAGTACACTCCCTGCAAGCATGTCCATGAAGTGCCCGTCTGGATGTTCTTGGCGTGGTCATGGCCGTTTCCTGCATGGCTGTCAGGTCCTCAGGACACCAGAGAAGTACCTCTGGACTCCAAATCACAAAGGTGACTTCCCAAGGCTGACTGTGGAGACAGCCTCAGACACACAGAGGGCAGGGCAGGGGCTGGATCCTACTAGCAGATTAGTGATTTTAAATCTAAAAGAGCACAAGTAAACTTTATGAGAGGAAATAAAATATCTTCAGAGCAAACCTGCTTTCTTGGAGAAGATCCTAGAACCATATGTGAGGAAAGGTTAGTAGGAAGGGGAAAAATGGAAAATTTTACCTAATTAAGAGATAGAGATGATTAAAGGCATGCTACAAGTAGTGAAAATCAAGGAGTATTTAGGCAGTTTTCTACATAACTTTTTATGTTTCTAAGAGTTATTTACCTGAAAATAGTATCTTAGCAAGTGAAATTTATGTTGTATTCATATGAAGAGAGCTAATTTTAAAAGGGTATATAGTAACAAGTAGAAAGGTACCATAACTCCCTGAAGACGGAGAGAGTTTTCTTCTGTTTACTCCTTATTGCTAATTTTTAAAATCTCCATTTCTCTGCCCACACTCTGTCATTCTCAAGGAAAGACAAGTTGCTTTCAGGCATTCGGCACACACTGGATCAGCCACATCAACTCAACACAATTGTTTGAAAAGTTGAAAAGTTCAAACTATTTATTTAATGTCATGCAGACAAACCCAAGAAAAGGAACGAATTTGACTGATGAATTCTAGGTGATTCAGTCTTACAAACCCCAGGGACTGTTTGAGGATAAAGCTTAAAATGAATAGTTCAACATTAAAGTTAAAAGTAAGTTTGATTTACTTAATTAGGAAATTAAATGAATAAAACTACCTTTTCGCCTCAGGAGGAAGTGCCATTTAATATCTATCCTAAACTAAAATCACGAAGAGAATTTGTTCAATTCTCTTACTCCCCAAAATACGAGATGGAAAGAACAGTAAGCCCTTATTTCATATGTAATAAGATCAACATACGGGACTTGACAAGCTTGGGAAGGTTGGCACCTTCTACCTTGAGAAGAATGGTGTCCACTTTCACCAAGGAGCTCCACCCATTTTTTGCTGTTGGGCAGGTTACTGACTGTCTGATCAGGTTCCTACCTAAATACCTAAGGAGAAATGGAAACAGAGCAGTGTTTTCCAAACTGCTGGTCATTCTAGTAAGTGATAAAATCAATTTAGTGAGAATCCAACAAGCATATTAAGAGCAAAATGTATTTTTCACTGCAATATGAGGAAATTTGAAAGCCCCAAATGAGATTATGTAAGGCCATATAGTTTGAACACTTTTCTACTCATTTCCAAATGGGCCCAGGGGGTCTAATTTTAGCACTTAAAACAAATGCAGAGAATCTGAGCTAAATAAAATCAGAAGGAAATCTCCAGAAAGCTGATGGCATAGCTAAAATGTAAAACTACGTCTCCTTCCCATGCCCCATGTCTAACTTCTCCCAAAGCAGAAAATGTGGGAAGGATTACGAGAGTATTGGGGGTGGGGGAGACTGGAAGTTTGTAGTGTGTTGGGAATCCCTAACGGTGGATGCTTTAACCCTGGGGCTGATGGTGTTGAGTTGTAATGGGGAGGCCGTACTGTGATGAGATATAGAATAGGCTTTAAACTGGAGGAATAAAAGGCAGTAAATACAAGATTCAGGATGCAGAGAATATGACATTTTCCACACACACAAGCCTAATTCACTCAAAGAACCAGAGTTCTTTAGAAAAACAGCTGATATCATGTCCCTGGCAGGAAATGCATAAGCTAAACCTGGTATACCTCAACAGAGTCCGTCTATGTCAAAGAGTAGGGAACCAACTTGAAGAAGTGTCTACTACCAAAGATAGACCAGTTGAATATCAATAAGAAAAAAATGTCTGTGATGGATTGTTCAGTTTATGATGATAATTTAAGAAAGCAACAATAATTCCTCATTGCTCATCTTTGGAGGATGAGGGAAACCAAAACAATATTTTGAAAACTGGTAAATAAAGAGACAGACTCATATATTATTTCTTCCTTTCCCATATACATTAAACTCAGGTAAACAAAAAGGCTGATTTAAAAAAAAAAAAAGGTGCTCTTAATATAAGGAAGTGCTGCTCACAAATGAAAAGAGAAAGACCTGGTAAGGCTTAATTGTATCATGGTTAGTGGATATAATGATGGGAGTGTAATTAGTGACAGACATAGAGTAGAACCAATTATTTTAATGTTTAATTTATATTTTGCTATGAGTGTTTCCTTCACTTTCTAATGGGAAACTTAGCAGATGTTTGTTTGTTTTTCTTGGTTTGGTTTTGTTTTTTTCAAAATAAATCAGATGCCAAGCGTATTAAGCAGTCTAATTAACCAGTAAATAGTGTAGGAGATTTAGTCAAACATCAACTGGGAAAAGCAAGATTATCTCAAAGAGAAGGTGAAACTCTTGGAGAGCAAGTGGAGGAGATATAGTTTGATGCTTTAGAAGGAGGCATGCAGCTCTGGGTTTTCCTCCCTTTCTGCTCCTCCTGTTCATGATACCTCAGAAAATGAGGAGCACTAACATTAAAGGCACAGAGAAGTCAGAGCAAATCTTCGCTGGAGAGAGAGTCAATCGGAGTTGGCAGAGAACATTCTTGGAGGAGGGTCTCCAAAGGGCAACTGAGGCAGATTGTGTCACAGCCCTGCAAACTTCGGAGTCAAGTATAAGGAAGATGAATGTAAGAGAATAATTGTTTGTGTTTACAACTGTGCACCTTTAGAAATATCTGTACTTTAAAAAACTGCTATGAAATTTTGTCATCTAACGTTGGCTAAAATTGCTTTTGAAGGGTCATTTGAGTGAAGAAATCATCTCTATATGAAAAGCAGAGAAAGTTGAGAATTATCTGCACATAACCCAGTAAACTATTTCCAGTGGGGAGATTTTTAGTTCCAGCATTGCTTAATTAATTAAAAGCTGTCCAGGCTCAAATTTCTCATCTATTAAAGAAGAGTAATAATATTTCTTCTTCCTTCATAAGTTTTTGGTAATAATTTCAAAAAGGAATGTAAGAAAATTTTATTACTCATGAAGAATTACATGCGGTTTTGAAATGACTAATAGAACATTTGTTCAATATATGAATACACACTGAACATCAATGGGAGTTGTCTCTAGCTTCTGGCTAGGGACTGCTTAATCATAGCATGTAACTGATACTTCTTGTCAGCATAACAAAGTTATGTGAATAAGCACATTAAATCTATTAAGTTCCATAACTACTGGTATATAATTAGATCCCATGGAGTCGCTACTTTGTAACATTGGATTTTTTTTTAATATACAGATGGACAAACATGGTAGTATAAAATCATTATTAAAACTCTGACAACTGGGAAAATGCAAGTTTTCTAGTAATAAACCTAAGCACATCACTGACCTGCAAGAGATAATGCAAGAGACTGACTTAATAGTGAATCTGTACCATACTATTACTCACAAGCCATGTGAACCCGAGTCTTCCCAGGCCTGTCTCCACATCTGTAAGCATGAATATTAATAGCACCTATCTGAAGTGGGGTGTTTAGGGGATTGTATGAATAATGTCCACAGAAGACATCCAATATATGTTAACTATTATGATTATTGTTTTAAAAGTTTTACATTGGACTTCTTTTAATTCAACTGGATACTTAATTAGTAGTTAAAACCAAAAGTAGTGTATCCTTTTATATATGTCAAGTGAAGTTGTTACCATGGGAATGGTGAAGACGACAGGAAAAGTAGAGATTAAAGTTGGAGCTTACCCTGAATTTTCAACTAGAATATTTTCATAAGGTTTCTTCAAAATTTGCCCATGTGTGCACGTAATCACTTTGGCTGATTTCTGTTCTTTCTTTAGATTAACCAATGCATGCAAACTCATCCATTCAGACACCTGTTCTTGCTCCGAGCCTTTCCTGGGGCAGTACTCCCTGAAATGCACTTCCTGCTCATCTCTGCCCCACCCCCACCCCGCCCCCCATGTTTCCTACAACATGAATCCTTCCCAACAATTTCAGACTCTGATGACCCTGACCTCCTGAGCCCCGACATCTTATAGAGCCATGTTAATCTCTGACACCATCATATTGCTGAATGTTAGACAACTTTTTCTTTCTCAACACAAGAGTAGCTACTACTTCTTCAACCATCTCAGTATTCTCCACAGCATCCAGCCAGCACACAGACAGCAAATATGTGCTGAATGAAACAAACATAAAACCAGTAGAGAATAAGTCCCAGGATTGCAAAAAGATTTGAGACATTATACAGATCAATTCCTTACCCAAATGCTTCCATTTTCCAACATCCCCCTCAGAGATGATCTCAGCTTGAATAACTCCTGTAAGAGGTAACTCACTACCACACAAGACATCTACTTTCAAGAAATTTTAAACACTAGAAAGTTTTTTATGTGGAATACTAGAAATCTAGTATTACTGCAAATCTCTTGGTGTTCGCTGCAGTCCCCTTTAGCTCTACTCATCAGTGATAAAATACTGGTAATAATAAATAATGATTCTATTTATACCACAGGATAGTACAGGAAAACAAATGCTTAGTCTGTATACACCAGAGCACTAAGCAATGATGGGAAAAGATAGGAACTCTGTGAAAAATGACTATGAGACTGAAACAAATTATTTTTTCTAGAAAAGAACTTCAAAAGATTAATGTTAAAAACAGCTAATTAAAATTAAAAACATTTTTGAAATTCGAAAAAATAATTGAGGGAAGAAAAGTAGGAAAGTTAATATTTCAGTTACTAATTCAGTTAAATCTGGAAATTTAGTAGGTGCATTTGTCTTCTAACTGTAGGTTAGAAAGTTTCTTAATTCTAAAAAAATGTCTATTATATATAAAACTAGAGTTGGCCTTTGAATTGGTTACAGGAATATATTCTTAAAGAAATGTCTTAAGATGTCTTTTTCAATAGATTTGAAATCTGTAGTCTAAGATGGCAAAACATAATGATAAGCATTGTTATATTGTTCAGTCTTTTATTTCAAGGTTATGTAGTTGCAGATCTAGCATGAGCTAGGAAATAGGGAAGAAAGTCACAATTTTTTGTTGTTGTTGAACAAAGAAAAGCATTTAGAAAAACGTGTAATTAAATTCAAATCTTTGGTGAAAAAATCATAACCATTACTTAGAAGAAAGGAAAAAACAACAACATAATACTTGCTAAGTACAGCAGTAGACATATAAATTCAGTAGTGAGGAACTCCAGGAATAAAATAAAGAAGTAGAAGTGAAGAGAAATAACTTTTAAGATGGACATATAAAAAAAGGAAAATTTGAAACAACAGATTTAGCAATTTGATACTATTTTGCTAGAAACAATATAAGCTATCTATATTTAAATGATAGAATGGAGAGAAAGCATGAATAATCAAGAGTAAACAATAAGATATTCTTTTTGACTTGCAAATGTACTTTCTAAAAGTTCTTTTCTGTCACTTGATAACTATTAGAGTCATTTCTGCTGACAAAAGGAGTTGAATGTTATCCAGCAATCTTTGAAATACAACTCGAAACTGAAACAAAACATAAAAGGGAAAAGATGGGAATTTAATTTTAAATGGAACATCACTGTATGTAATGCATACCTAATAATATAGAAAAGATGATATAATAAAAAAATTATTTTTAGTACAATATTTTTTCTTGGATAATTTATCAGTGTTGGTTTGATTCTATGTAACCCAGAAGGCTTGTTGGGATTTCTTTCTGTTTTTTCAGTGTGCTTACTTTGATAATGTATCCTGGGTCCCCATTTTGGATTAGCTAACAGTTAAAGAGGTTTGGTATCCCCATAAGAGGTTGGGAATGTAGAACTATTAATCTTTCAATAGCCTTAGAAGGTCAATAAGGCTGGGGTGAGGCATGGGTTACACCAAAGCAAAGATTAATGTGAGCGGACCACTCTCTGTCATTCTTCTTGTCTGAGGGGAGATGCATTACCTTTTTACCCCTTTCCCCCTTTAAAAAAAAAAAAAAGGCTACCCCTGTCCTCCGGATCCCACCAGAAAGAAAGCTCCAAGAATGCTGAAACTATACATGGCCTGCATCCACCACAGAGCCCACCACATAGTAGATGCTGAATCAGTATTTGTTGACAGAGTGAATATATATCATGTCTGTCATGTGGCAGGCCAATGATAACCATGGGAACAATGACCTCGTTGACTTGGGAGACCTTTAGTCCAGAGCAATCCAAAAGCCTTGTGGCAAGCTTTTGGGTTAGGTTTAAAAGTCCCAGATCAGGCAGAAGTGCACTTGGATCAGGCAGATTAAGGGTCAGCTGAAGACCATCGGGGAGAGCAGCCCAGGCCTGTAGGAGTGACAGGCGCTTGTGAAGAGCAGAGAGAGCCATAGGTTGTCAGTGACCTTGTAGGCCCCAAACACCAATGTCAGTAATTGAGGGTGTACAGTCCTCGTTAATTAAAAGTTATCTGACAACTTGAGAAGAAAAACCAAAGGATGTCCTCTAGAGAGTATTTCTTGGACCCTCGGGGGTGTTAAAGTCAAAAGAAATGCAATGACAATCCAGAAAGAAACCTGGGTCCTTTTTACACCTGCCCCCTGACACAGGGTCATGCTGGTAAAATTCACGATAGAGACCACAAATAAAGCTAAGTGCTCTACTCGTCCATTTCATTTATTACACCTTCCATTCTGTGCCTGCAGCCCAAGAGGAAGACTGGTTCTGACCTCCATGGGCTTGAATGGTCCAGGTTGATTTCTGTTCCTTGTCTTCCTTTGAAACCTAAATATACACTTTCCCAAGGAGGAAAAATTTCAACAGAAAAGTGTTAGAAGGTGAGTGGAAAGGTGGGTTGGAAATTCTTAACTGACAAATTATTATAGAAACAAAGAAAAGCATAAGGGGACTCAACAGAAAACCATCTAAACAAAAATGAAGGTAACATCGACAAGAGGTAGGGCAGAAATCTAACCCAGCAAATTAAAGACTTTAAACTTTCTGCTATAATTTTGTAATTATTTCCTATAACTTGATTTAGACAGCTTAGGTATAGAAGTCAACTAGGGTATAGACTAACAGGTCAAACTTCTAAATAATGATTCCACAAGCAAAAAGCCACACTGAGAGGAGGAGGAGAGCTGATTCTTCTTAAAAAAGAGATGATTTTTATCCTAAGAACTGCCAACTGGTATGAGTATCCATATGTCACCAGGAATGACACAGATGTTCTATATTCATTTTCACTACCTTTGATGGTGAGTATTATCATGTGCCTAACAGATGACAAGACTAGGAGGTTAAGTACCTTGCTCAAGGTCACAAAGGAAAGAAGAGGCAAAGCTGAAATTCTAACCTAATCTCTAACTCTTAAGGTTGAGTTTTTCCCACAGTACTGCCCATAACATATATTTGTTCAGTAATAGAAGAGTGACAATATTAGATTTCTCTTCAGGGAACAATTTTCCAAGACTATATTTTCCATTGAGCTGTGTCTGAATTATTGATTTGTTTATAATTGCTATCCCTTACCATAAAGATTTATGTTCAGTCTGGGGAATAAGAAGTCTATTGGAATGATAGTTTTCTTCATGACAACTACATCATATATAAATTAAAATAAACATAACTTCATAACGACCTGGCCAGGTGTCGCTAAGTATTATAATAACACATTCAACATCTGTGAGCATCTCGACAAAAATTACAAATGATACGCCAGGCAAGCTGCTGTTTCTAAATTAATGCATCCTGCAGAAAAAGTTTCAAAACTCTCAGTATACTACACTGAAAATATGTACAAACATGAGACACAAAGAGAGGAGACAAGTAGTTGGAATATGAGTAAAGCAAC
The DNA here is from genome assembly GCF_000327345.1 of Myotis davidii. Taxonomy (NCBI): domain Eukaryota; kingdom Metazoa; phylum Chordata; class Mammalia; order Chiroptera; family Vespertilionidae; genus Myotis; species Myotis davidii. Next base: position 2,136,785 of record NW_006284238.1, read on the forward strand.
AGGAGGCAGAGTAGGGAGTGGTCCTCTTGAAGGACGACATTTTCCCAGTAACAGGCAACATCAAATTTTACAATTTCAGCCTGGCCGGCATAGCTCAGTGACTGAGCCTCAACCCAGGAAGCAAGTGGTCATGGGTCCGATCCCCAGTGTGGGGTGTGCAGGAGGCAGCCCATTGATGTTTCTCTCTTATCTCATCAGTGTTTCTGTCTCTCTCCCTCTCTCTCTAAAAATCAATAAAAAGTAGTTAAAAACAATTTTACAATTTCTAAGCAGCCTCCATGAAGTTCTATAGAACACGTCTCTACTTATCCCAGTTAAAGAAGGAGCGAGGCCTGTGTTTTTCCTTCCTCACGTTTATAATTCACACAGGGTAGGGATCACACACAGCCCTCCCTAGCAGAGCAGTCACCTCAATAACATGCTGTTTCTCTGGTTACAATGAATAATCCTTTTTGCTGTCTTTTTTGACAAAAATTATTCATGTGTTGTTGGCATGGAACCAGGAAAAAAGAGAAGAGCTGAGCGAGCTTTCAGTAATTTGTTCAAATTTTATAATCAAATAGCAATTATATGACAATCTCATAAACTATCGACCTTTTCCTCTCATCCTCCATGGGGCCCTAACATTTTGAACAGCAGAATCAAAAAAGGCACAGAGACATTCACCACAAACCCTCTAAATGCTGCAAACCGGAGGAAAAAAGGAGAGAGACAAGGTGGGACAGAGCCTGGAAGGACTGAGGAAAAACGCGATGGGTTCTCATTACCATGGGGGAGGCCCAGTGTTCACTTCTGGTTCCTCTCACCTGCACTGGATCAGGGACAGCACTGAGGCAAGTTTTACAAAACTGCTGCCTGGGCCCTATCTCCTAGGCGTTCTCATTTGTGAGTGAAGCTCAGACATCAGTGTGCTTTCAAACCCCCCACGTGATTCTAATATGCACTGACCTAAATAATGGAGAGACATGAATAAGTGCAAAGCATACTGGCAAGGTTTGAGCATGCTTTTCGCCTCACCAGAAGAAAAGGAATCCAACAACCTCAAGACATCGGATCAAGAGACTATCACTAACAATAAATAAGAGCACCAATAAATAATGGCACCAATAACAAAACAAACCTCTTCCAAGACCTACGAAAGGAAAGGAGAAGCATTTTGTGTGAAACTTTTATCCATCCCCCTCCTGTAGGAAAGCAACATTTATCAGTAGAATATTCTGTGCTAACCATTAAACTTGGTGCCCGGCCCATAAAGGAGTATGAAGTCAAACATTAATCGCACACTTTACAAATGAGGAAACTGAGCCGCAGAGGTGCAGGCCAAAGAACAAAGACAGACCTTGACCCCAGATCTGTCTCAAGTGCATAGCTTTTCTCTTCTCCATATCTTCTGGAACGTTTCTCTGCACTGTCTAACTTAATGGATGCTGTAACAGAGTGTAATTTCAGGAACATTTTCCACTGTGGAACCTTGAAGGTTTCATTCTAAGAAACTTAATCCATAGGTCTCCTGGCTATTAGCAGGCTAACATTGGCGGTGAATAGGTAAAGGGAAGGAAATAAAGTTGAAATGGCAGATCGAGGCCTAATGAAAAAGGGCCTTGAATGCCAAGTAAAGAGTCTGGAATGAATGACTGTACTACTTAATTAACAAATCTATATTTACTATTCTCCAAAAATAAACTCTGAAAAGAAATTAAGGTTATTTTTAAGCCAAATCTTTTTAATATTATGTTTAAATTATAGTTTTAGTAGAGTTTTTCCAAAGGATGAATTTAGCAGCTGATAAAATACAACCCTCCTACTCAGGGCAGCTGGTCAGCCTGACATCCCCGGAGCGGAGTGGAGTAGTAGCATATGTCACCATTAACAATAAGAACTTAACAGGTCACTAGTTTCCGTCAAGGTAGAGAGCATATTCTCAATTATAAATGGACAAATAAAATATCAGAAAAGAGAAAAGAAACCCACTTAGATCTCCAAAAAGCCAGATATCTGTCTAAAACTTCTATATTTAGATCAAACACACAAATTAATAAGAACAAATATAAACCTAAATAAAAAAGGAAAAACTAGGTTATTTTTCTTTATTTCTCCAACAGGATGATTTCATACCTTTCATATTTTTATAAAACAATATGATTTTTCTCCACCTTAACTGAACACTGAAAATTAAGATAATTTAAAACATTGCATACAAATGTATACTCTTTCCTTTACTCTCTATGTATCTAAACATGGACATTTCCAATGCATTAAAAAAAATTTGAAGCATTAAGACGTTTGGCATTTGGAATATCAGAACTCAATGTAATAATTATAGTTATATTTATTAATCAAATATTTAATTATCCAGATATTAATTTTCATTGTATAGATCTTTTAGCCATATGTTTTAATCCTATGTGAGTGTGTGCATGTACGTGTGATTACATGTAGCAATAGTTGATATACATGTTCATTTTACTCTGGTATAGTCTCACAATTTCTTGCTTTTTTCCTGTTATGATCAGAGTTAGCCCAAATAAAGATAAAAGTCTCTAGGAAATATTGCTCTTGATGTCTCTTTAAAACCTTTCAAAGACTCTGTAGCTTTTTATTCTTGAAAAGGATTAGAACAATGGCTCATTACATACCATAATCTGTGATTTTACAGGACACCAAGTACAGCTCTTTCAGGTTTTGTCCTTCCTTTGCGATGACCTCCACACACCTGAAACACACACAAAAAGTGGTGAGTTACACTAATGTGTTTCAAGTTAAATTAGAAGAGTTTGGACAGGACCATAACAGGAAGAGGTCAGCATTTGATGAATGCCACAGCTCTCTTCTTTCAACAAACCTCTTTCTAGGTGTTTCAGGAAAAGGTATTATATTCCTGCTTTAAACTGAAGTGCTCTAATACCTAAATGACTTTAATTAAATACATTTATGACTAGTGCATCTTTTACAACCAAGCTATGAAAAAAGAGATATTCCTGTAAGAATAATGTTACATTTGGTAATAAAAGGCTGGTAAACATATACTATATAATGAGCAGGTCATTAATATTATAAAGTAATATAAAAATGATTATAATGAAAGTGTAGACTATATAGATGGATGGTGATTATAAGTGGATGATAATATTGCTATAGTTCAATTATGAATATGGGCTTGAATTGTTTTGTGAAATTTTATTTAACATAAAATATGCTTTAAAAATCTATAACATTGATTATAGAAAGAAAAATTTTTGTACACATAAGAACTTTAAAATCTTTTCATTTAAAGTGGTTTCTACTTAATATTTTAATGAATTATTGCATAGACACAGGCCATTTCAATAATACTGATATAGATATGTAAGATTTATAGTCTTTTCTGGTTTAAGTTAAAAGGTTTTGAATGGTACACTCTGCTCTAATAGCCTTAGTGGGACATGTAGTGCAGAACTGAATGAACTTTAAAAATAATGATTAACAACACTATCCATTTTGTGGCTCAGTTCCCTATAATATCAGAAAAACCTGTACAGTCACAGTGACACATGGGCACATGCAGCCTTCAGTGCACTCCCTGTTTTAATCTTTATAAATAGCAGGTAAGTAAAAGGGTAAAAGCAAAAAGAGTCATTAACCTTTTCTAGGAAGGAAGGATCAAGTAATTTGATACCTATGTGTATAATCCATCAAAAAATTACCGAGCAGCCATCTCTGTCTCTCAGATATTTTATTTGCTGTCTGGCTTATTTGTAGGTATCTTCATAAAATGTCAGGAAATTTTATGTAATTTTACTTCCTATAATTCATTGTTGAAGGTTAAATTAGTTATATAAAAGGCACATTTTTCTTTAAAATATATTTTTATAAAATATTATTTTAATGGAATGATAAACATTTCAGAGTTCCTCAGAATAACTGAATAAACATTCTTTTGAGGGTATTTTAAAAATTATGATAAAAATTGATAAGGACTTCCATAGCAATAAAAGAAAACTTAAAGCTTTAATAAAATATAGTTATGATTGGTACAGTTTATTATGAAAAGAAATTTAAAAACCTAATTCCATGTCATTTGGCTTTAATGTAGCATTTTAATAAAATCAGAAAAAGAGAAGAATAAAAGGAAAAAGGAAACATTACTGGCAACAACCATGTTTTCTATATAACTTTAAAAACTAATTTTCACATGCTAAGAATAAAAAATATAGGCCCTGGATAATTACAAAATCTTTAGTAGTTAAAACAAAAGCCTGACTACTTTCTATCATATCAAGAAACATATTTCCCAGTCCTCCATTACCAACCAAAAATGTTAGTAGAACCAATATTTTGTATGGTCAAAATGAAAGAAATTAGTGCAGAAATAATCATCATACCATTTATTTTGTTCTCATGCTCTTTTCATGTAGTTCAAAATGCCCGATTTTATACTTTTTAAGAAAGAACTCTAAACAAATGCAATATCCTACTTATGTTCCTGCCACTTGATCCTGCATTAGATATGCTACCAGCACATATAAACATTAAAGATACACAGGGCAGACTATAAACAGCAAATAAGACAAATTGATTTTCCTGCACAAGTCAGATCAAATGCTATTTCATAGGCAACAGGAACCCGTATTCATGTAACACAAGATAATCAATCACTGGATGGAAACTGTCCTAAAGCTGATGAAAGGCCATGAGCATCGGGTTTCCTCACTACACAGCAGAGACAAGTTATTATGAATAGATTCTGCAAATATATTAAGCTTACTCAAGGGGCAATAACTGAGAGATAACACATGATTAGAAGTAAGCAGTAAGTACCTTTTAGACAAAAAAAAAAAGAAGAAAACTGTAAGATCCTTTGCTTTTACAAAGGATCACCTATGATTTTTTGCTCTGTTTTTGACAGTTCAGTTACAAACAGTTTTCCAAATACTTTTAATTACAGTATGCTAGAAGTTATGTACAACACAGAACTACTTTTCAGATAAGAATTCATGAAAAATTATTTCTTGGAAGATTTGTAGCAAACTTTAATGTTTTGAATTTGAATATCATCGTTTACGGATACGATATTTGAGGAGAGAAACTCCCAAGTTCTGTGAATCTGGATTGAAATTCTTAACATAATATTAAAACCCAAAATTGAGAGGTTCAAATTAATAGTTAAAATAGCTATTGTTTCCAGAGTTGAAAAACGGAACTAGTTCGCATTATCCTGTTATGTCAAATTGGTGTAAACGGCACCCCTCCTCAGGCCTCTGGCTAGCGCCTGCAGTGCTGTGATCAGTCTCTACGTCTAGTGTCCAGGCAGCCTGTGACTACAGCAAGTCTTGATGACACCTGATAGGTGGGGGCTGTCCTTTTCTCCTGAAACTTTTAGAGTCTGTTCTAAAATATACTCACAGAAGTGCCCTAACATAACACAAGTCCGTGAACCACATTTACTCTAATAATTCTACTCTGTTTTAAAAGAATCTGGGCTCTAGTCATGGCCTTCAGTGTGTTAACATCAGAGCATTTCCAAGTTCACTGTACATATCATATGCAGGCAACAAACAAGGTGGTAAAGCTTAGCAACTGTTTAAACTAAAGCTTAGTGATCATTTAAACTTTAAATGATTTAAATGATTATAGGTGTTCATGTAGGTTGTTAAAGGAGTGTTTTAAAAATGGTAGCAATAAGAGACAGAAATATTTACAAGGTGATGATCTAAAAGTAAGGAAAGTGACAGAACCAAAGACCACATTTCGAACCTTTGCTTCTCCACCCCCTTTCCTACTCACAGATACCACATAGGAAAACATTCATCTCTGTGATAAACTATAGTTTTGTCACTGGGGGCAAGCAGTGAGTCCCTAAACTCATATTCCAGAATTCAAATATTTCCCATTATTACCCCACCCCCTTTTCCCACCATCCCTAAGAGCAAACCTCAGAATACCATATGACCCATATTCTCTATGGGTCAGAACATTACAAATTACCCATGTCATGCATGACAATCAAAGGAATCAAAAAATCTGAAAAAGAACTATATCCTTAGGGAGAGTGACAATCTATAATATTATTAAAGAGAAATTCATAACAAAGAAAACTGGCATAGGGGGAAAATGCGGAAGAATGTCAAATACTGTTAAAGTGGCCCATGAACATCAAACAAGCCCAGTAGACCATCTTCCTGAGTTCTGAGAAGTAAAGGGAGACATCTTAATGAGAGGAAATAAGAATCAGAAGACATGCATACCAGCCTCACCTTCAAGAAACCAAAGAATCACCATCTGCCTTTCCTAAAGCCCCGCATCAGCATTCTCTATAAAATGAGGGCCTGTGTAAAGAATTTCTCCAGACCAAACGTCCTCGGTGCGTTTAAATATATTTTAGTTTATTCTGAACTGCCACCCCTCAGATTATTTTCCTGCTTTTATGTTTGGGCAAAGTTGTGAAGAGAATAAAAAAAATTGCACCCCTTGTAAATCCCAGAGTAACAGCTGTTGAGTACACACATATAAACTCCATTAGAATACTGAAAAGGGCCAGAAAACCTGTTCCAAAGTATTCAGAATCACCCGTTATAACAACATAAGTTTACGCTCCCTTGCTTTTGATAATGTTTTAAAATGTACCTAAAATATTTGCTGAAAGTTGAAAAGCCAAAAAAAGGTTTCTTTCGTGAGCTATACAGGATTTTTCTTTTAAAGAAGAGAAGGTATTTCTTAGTTTCAGTGGAGGGAAAATCTGTCTCCTTAGCAATAGATTCCTAATCACCTGATTTATGTGAAGGGTAAAGGTTAATGAATTAAGCTGTGTAAGCTTCAAAACTATCAAAGGAATTCAAAAGAGCCTTGAATTATGGAAAACAATGGCCCATCCTACATACATACCAAATTTTATGGGTTTTTTTGTCTCCTGCTTGAAAGCAGGAACATGGCATTAGTGACAATTGAAAAGAACTAATGAGGAAATATGACTACAGTGCTTGCAAGAGGAGTGTCCTAGGAGACCTTGTTACTGTTTGTGATGTGCTTCAAGCCCAAAAGAAGCTAATTGGAGCTGCCAGACACTGGTTTGCAAATCTCACTTTAAAGGACAGGCTCAATCACCTTAGAGGTGTGAAAAGAAATGTCCCCATTAGAGATGCATTAGTATGTGGCTTGGTGAATTTCTAAATAAACTTTAAGATGTTCTTCCCCTAAGTCACTTTTATATTTGAATAATTGATCTATCTTCCAGCAAAGGAAAAAAATACTAGACAAAACAACCCCAATGATTTAAAACAAAAGGTATAAAGAGTGCTGTAAAGTAATTGGCAAATAAATGCAATGGGGAGCTATGTATGTTTAAGGTTGAATAAACTCATAGATCAAACCTTAAAATTCCTGAAACACAAACACATCATATAAGTGATCTATGTGGGGGTTTTTGAAATGGAGCATCATTTTTATCATTTTGTGAAACTAAACAAGCCAACACGCCACCCCATGTTACATAGATTGTAAGTGGGTAAAGGCATAAGAAGCTGTCTCTCTCTCTCTCTCTCTCTCTCTCTCACACACACACACACACACACACACAAAAAAGGATTCACAAGATCTAAAGAGAGTAGCAAGGGAGCAAATTCCATCCAATTCAGTGCTGTGAAAGCCCATCTTGACTAACTCATATGGGGTCATTTAAATGATAGCAGAAGTCACCAAAACACAATTTGGCATCTTACAAAAAGAAATAATGATATCTGGTTGATTTTTCTAATGCCTTAAGTCAAGTTTTACAGAAGAATGATCCAATCCCAGTGCAGCAAATGAGTGGGCATGATTTACAGGTATGCCCTACTTTCAGAAAACACACTGTATAAAAGATTTCTATGTACAAAAAAATAAATAAATCACCAGGAAAACATATACAAGATGAATCAACACAAGAATCTATTAAGAGTACATTTTCCCTTATTACACAGATACTAGTATACAGTTTCCTTTATGAGCATTCTATTTATAGGTACTTTTTCTAGTAACACCTCACCTTAACCTTAGAGGAATAGCATGCAATACTTATTTTCAATCTTGACCTTAAATAACTGCACATACTGACACATGAAAGACTACTTCGGGAAAGTGACACATGGCATCAAAATGATATACTGAGTGCTCTCTGTGTTATGGTACACTTTCTTGTAAATGTTCTTCTATCCCATTAACACAGTACCAAATATATACTTGAATCAATTTTTTATGTAGACTTCTAAAGATATTCTCATAGAACATCTCATAGAAATGTTGCCTGCAGGAGAGATTTTTTTTAAAGGTTGACTTGCAATTAAAATGCTAAGTTATCTACTCGAAGCATGTTCTTAATATACCAGGGAGTAAAAGGCTGGGAGGGACATGCAAAATGTCACTAGCTCCAAGTTAACAATTATCTTGGGACACTCATTTAGTTCTAACTTACCAAATGTTATTCTCTGGAAAGCCAATATCTGATTAGTGAACCTAAGATTAACTTAGGTATTTGCTATGTAAAAAGTAGAGAACTGATGTCCATTCTGCAACATGCAGATACTGAAAGGTTACAAAATGAGAATAGTATGTTTAGTTTTAATGACATCCATCATACTGGCCTACACACTTAAATGTAATTGAAACTTAAGTTTTATGATTTGCATCTTGGCCAGGAGAGGTGTCCCACCCCTGAGGGAGGCGTAGCAGATATTGCCATTTGGTGATTCTTTCTGGACCACCCTCTTCTGAGTATCTCTAACACTGAGCAGGTTTCCTAACTGGAGAATAAGTAGGAGTCAGCACTGAAAGGGAATGAATACAACAACAAAGTCATATTTTCTAATATACAGGATGTCCCTAAAAATGTATACACACTTTGAATAGAATTATAAAGGCAGTGTTTATTAAAATACATTTCATTTCATTTAATAGCTATCAGCTGTTAAAATGTATATACATTTTTTGGGGACACCCTATATTTAGGAATGACTATTACAAACTAGCTCTTATGAAAACATTTTATTTCTTCATTCATACAGCAAAACATGTTTTAATTTACTTTGAATGTTACTTAGAGTACTTTAAAATGTTTTTCAAATAGAATAAAGCCTGTAATATTTTTTTAAATGCATATTTTCTTTATGCTACTAAGAAACAAGATGTTTTAAGTTCTTTCCAAAGAGGAGAAAAGAAGATCAAACTAACATTTTTGTTATAAACTTGGCTCTGGCTTTAATATTTCAGAAATGTTATCCAAAAGTCTTATTTTTAATTTTAGCTATTATTCCACCCTTTTACCACAATTACACTAAGCCATTATATAATAACATGAGCTAACTTTTCTATGCATTCCTCAGACTATGCAATAGGCGAAAAAAGAGTCTAAGCTTTTACTTATTTAATTTAACAATGTTTGATTAAGTGTAAACTATGTGCTAGCAATGATAAAAGATATAATCAGAGAGCACATTGTTATTAAATGATGAAAATATACTTATAACCTTGACAGATCAAATAGTATTATTTTGTTGATATTAATGTTGATACCTAGGAGCAGAAAAATTGTATCACTATCTCTATCTCTACTGAAAAGCAACTAAGAACAATTCTATGTTAGGAACAAAGGAAATGCTAGAAAGAGAAGGAAAAAGGGTAAAGACAAGACTTCCTGAATTTAGCAGTTTATTCATTCTTCAATAGGGAAAATATGTAATTACTTTTAAATAAGAAAATTTCAGAAAGCTCCCCCTCCTTGAAGCTTTTTAGGGTCCATCAATTTATTTATTTGTGGTTGTTGTTGTTAATCCTCACCCAAGGATATTTTTCCAATTATTTTTAGGGAAAGGGGAAGAGAGAGGGAAAGACAGAGAGAAACATCTATTTGAGAGAAACACATCGATTGGTTGCTTCCTGCAGGAGCCTGACCAGTGCCTGAGCCAGGGAGAAGCCTGCAACCAAGATACGTGTCCTTGACCAGAATCGAACATGGGACCCTTTGGTCCGCAGGCTGGCACTCTATTCACTAAGCCAAACTGGGTAGGGCCACGCCCATCAACTTATAGCCAATAATTCTTGGGGAATCCAGGCAGTACACAGTGATGATACTGTTAAAACTGGTAATATCTTATGGAATTCTGGCATATTTTAAGATAGATTGCAAAAGCAAAGATTATATTACCATACATGTAACAAAAATCTACTAAGTGAAAGCAAACACATGGGCCCTTAAGACAATAAAAGGCAAAGGCAAAATTCTGAGAAGTTCCAAACACTCCCCCGCCCCCCACTTCCTCTGCTCCTCCCCACCTGCTAATAATATAATAAGCAAAAATTTCAATGGTAAAACTAGAGCTATTTCCAAAGACCTGTTAGGCTTCCAAACAGCTAAAATAAAATTTAGGGGGAATATTAAACATAGAATTGATCATAATCTCCCTGCCCATCTCAACATTCTTTACCCTCACTGTTACAAGAATTGGTAAGAATGTCTCAATGCAACACATCAGATATTTTAAGCTCATCTTTAATTTAAAGTGGCTAAGAATATTGTCTTAGTGGAATATAAAGGCACCCAGAAGATGAGGTTTCAGGCAGCATCTAGGAAAGAGTTAAGTACTTCCTCACCAGAAGATGCACAAGTCGGCTTTGTGGTGACTAATTGCCCCTTTCACCCCTGTACCCTGGGAGTTGGCCTGTGCTTCAATACCAGTTTTGTGATACAGCCGAAGACTGATGTTCAACATAGACCTCCCATGACCTGCGGAGCCAAGGAGTTAACTCGGACAAGATGCTGACAAAAGGTTTCCTTCTCACTTGGGAAGGTACAGAAATTCTTTTTGGAGAAGCCAAATTCTCAGAAGATTATATATAAAACACAGTAGGTAAAGGCAATTTATAAAAGTCAAAAGAATGGTTATACTTTAACTAACAACAATTCTCAACATTCCAAAGTACTAACTCAAAATTGTGCTTAAGAAATGATTTTAGCAATATATTGGTGCAATGAAGACAGCACCTAATTTGATATCTTTGGAAGCTTATAATTAGATAGGTGTAATAAGATACAAAGAAAAGCAAATCAACATTCTCCATTCCAAGCTTTTCCCAAGTGCTTCAAGTACTCATACTCGGGAAGCCTGCACTTTGTCATTCATTTTTAAGCTTAGCAACTTTCTGGCCTTATCGAAAGCCAGTAAAATGACCTTTACAGGTGATTTTAAGTAGCAATTACGTAAAATGAATTAATCCTGCAACTGGGAGAAAAGAATAGGTTAAGGTGTCTTACTAGTTTCTAAAAAAAAGAAAAGAAATGAAAAAAAGGTAGCATGAGGAATGAGTTCTAGATTAGGGAGGGGAAAAATTCAGGCAGTGGGAACGAAGTGACCCACATATTTATTCAGTAAGAAGAAAGATCACATGGACTTGATGAAGGCAGGGACACTACATACATTTGATCTTACTGACACTGAGCTAGGTTGAACTCTGAACCATTAGAGGCTTAAGGATCATCCCTGCTGAATTCATAAAACCTGCTTACAAGGCTCTGGTTCTGCTGCGCTTGCTTCCGGTTTTCTCCCATATCATTACCTATCAGTGTTCATGTCAAAGGTAAAATAATCTTTGCTCTAACAGTTATAGGAAAGAATGGAAGCGGATCACGTTTAGTTATTTTGGTACATTATGTTTACACAGAGAGATAACTTTTTGACTTAAAAAATTACATTTACACTTTTAAAAAAGAAAAAAATGTAGCCACATATTTCTATAATGGCATTTTCCAAGGATTCTCTTATGAAAAGTATGCATTTTATATCTTTAAAGTCCCAACAGAAAATGATAGCTAATTTCAGTTAATTTTTACTTATCTGAAGGACAGAGAACCAAAGTCCTTCCTAATTTCTTCTCAAATAATATTCAAATGAATAGAATGAGATTTAGAAACTCCAGAAAAAAGCTATTGAACCTTAAGGATCATACTTAGCTTTTCTGGCTACCAGGCTAGTTCAATGATTCCTGGCACTAAAAGTCTATTTGTCTGTAAAATATACTTCTAGAGGATTCTTTCTTAACTCTATCCATCAATGCAAAGGCTTAGTTATCAACAATCTAATTTATGTTAAAAGGAATATATAGTATATGGGTGCTTGAATGTGTATACACATACAATTCTTAACAAATACATTTTTCCCTTACCAATACCACCATTAAATCAACAAAAATATAATTGTGGTAAAGGAATTTTAGCAGCCTAGCCCCTGAAATGCCACAGTCACTAAAATCCAGGTTGTTTTGCTTGGGCTAGTCATCAAGTCTGTTCCTTAACTAATGGAAAATAAATCTCTTTGTTCTCAGAGAGAATGGTGAAAAGCTAATGAAACCAGTGCGTAAGACTGATAGAAACCATGGGGGGTAAGCATCACCCATTTTCTCCTCTCAAAAAGTTGCAAAAACAAGATAGTAAGTACACAGGGAAAAGGGAGAAGGCATATTTTACCATCTGTGTCAGACAGTGGGTACCTTGCAGGCAACATCATGCCTGGCAGCCTGCAGGAACAAACAACACTCCCAACCCCGTACTCAGGCTTTATGGTATTTTAAAAGGTAAGTCAAAGTGCACAGCGCATTTCTGGTATATTTCCAAATGTTCTATTGTTGATTGTTCTAGTTACTGATCTGTCTGCATAATCAGCAACTCATGTAGCAAAATGGAGTAACAGTATTAAGATTTCTGCTCTGCACAAAAGAAACACACATCTCTCAAGTACCCAACGCCATAAAAGAATACACTGGTGTTCTGAGGAAGAAGCAGGACTGAGAGCTGAAAAGAAGCAATTTATTGTTTTCAAAGTCCTTTGTGGAAAAAGACGAAAGAGCAATGCCAGGTGTTTGGAAAGGATGTCAGGAAAATGTGTGTGGAGTCAACTGATCAGTTCTGTGCCTCTACAAGTTCTGAGGATGCTGTGAGGTTTGTCATGTGACTAATAGAGTTTTATTTAAAAAAATGAATTTATAGCACAAATTCCTTTTATGATCTTTTACTAAAAGGTAAATACATGGTCATCAGACACAACACACTTGGGCCATTTGGCAAAACGTGGGACTTTGTGAAAAATTATAGCAATTCAATGTCATGTCATACTTTGAAAAAGCAGAAAAAACTCTATATACGCAAGTCAGTGAATGTGCAATACACTTAAGGACGCATTATTTGAAGTCTTGGCTTGAATGAAGGTTGTGTAAATAATACTGTAAAGAGGAAAAAGAAGAAAAACAATATATAGACTATATAAAAATATATAACATATATAAAACATATTCACATCCTATATAATAAGGGGCTAATATGCAAATTGTCCTCTTGGGAGTTTGACCGAGACCGGGAGTTTGATTGCTTGCTATGGCTTCTAACACTCGCTATGACATGTGCAGACCATCAGGGGGCAACGTGGAACATGGCAGGCGAACAGCTGCAGTGGTGGCAGGGTACTGAGGGAGCAAGGGAAGGAGGTGGGGAGGTCGGGAACCTGATGGGCCCTGATCACCAGCCAGGTCTAGGGACCCTACCCATGCATGAATTTCATGCACAGGGCCTCTAGTATTTCATAATTACTCAGGGGCCTACATTTATTTTATTTGTTTACTTCTATCCAGCTTTATTCCACTAAGAAAGCCTATAAAACTATAAAAGTAATATTTGAGAGAATAAAGGAAGATAGAAATATGGATAGTAAAATAATAAAGTTGGGGATATACTCACCCTCAGGTGTTCACATGATTCAATCCTAAGAAGCTTCTACCAGTGGGATAAGGTATTGGAATAAGCTTCCACGGAATCAAAGGAAAGAGGGAAGTATAACTATAAGATTCATAATATGAATCATTTTTTTAAAATCTGATTTTCTAAAGAAGCTATAAAAAGATTAGATATACTTGAGGCATTTCTAGGGAAAGGCTGAAGTTTCAAGAAAGCACCAAAATATTCTGTATTACTTAGAAAAATTCCTCTTATTTCTTAATATCACTGTGAACTTGATCCATGAGAAACTAGCCTCTCAAAAAGGGTAAAAAGTATATTGCACATGATAAATAATATAATACAATCATAAAACAGAGATAATGCTTAGCTACATCAGATTTTTACTAAATTTTAATGTTTCATGTACAAAACCAATCAGTTATGAGTAATGGAAATATGTTTTGAATGCTCAGATTGTCAAAGTGTGTGTGTGTGTGTGTGTGTGTGTGTGTGTGTGTGTGACATACATCCTGGTGTTGGGAATATAATTCAACTTCTCTACGTCTTTTCTGTAAAATGGAAATTACAATCTACCTCCAAGGATTTTGTAAAGGTTACATTTTATGATGTTTGCAAGGGTGCTTTTAGTTATTTAACAATTTACTATTTAACAAACGTTTACTCCCCTTGTATGCCCTTAACTCCTAACTATATGGATACAAAGACGGATAAGACAAGTCTTTACCCAAAGGGAATTCACAATCTAGTCAACTGAACATCTGCCACACTAATAAGACAGGGTTATTTAGAATAGAACAGAATTACCTAAAGTACATTTCTCAGAAAACTAGCACTTTGGGGCTGTAATAGTTGACATATACTAGAAAGAAATGAATGGTCCAATAAGTTTACATTAAAATCTAATCAAAATTTTCCTTACTAAAAAAAAAAAAAAAAAGTATGTGAAGCACATAGGACAGCACCTGGCACAAAGTAACCAATTAAATATTAATAATTATTATTCAGGGTCTAGCACAGAGCTGGACATCTTTTTTAAAAAATGCCTGCAGTAGGCCCCCAAAGATAATAGGTCCTAATCCATAGAACCTATAAATGTTACCTTATATGGAAAAGAAACCATGCAGATGCGATTACATTAAGGATTTGGGGATGGGGAGATAATCCTGGGTTAAGTGGATGGGCTCTAAATACAATTCCAACTGTACTTACAAGAGAGAGGCAGATGGAGATTGGACACAGAAAAGACAGTATCACCCCAGACACCCAGACTGGAGTGGTGTGGCTACACGCCAAGAATGTCCAAGCCACTTAGACACTGGAAAGAAGAGGAATGGATTCTTCCCCAGAATCTCCAGAGGAAGGCTGACACCTTAATTTAGGCCCAGTGAAACTGGTTTTGAGTTCTGGCCTCCTTAACTGTGAGTGAATAAATATTTTTTTTTAAGGTACCAAGTTTATGACAGTTAGTTATAGTAGCCATAATAAATAAATGCCTAGTAAATGTTATTAAAATAATCACTGGATTCCACTATGGCACCAAAGAATACGGCTTCTAAAGATAACAAGCTAGTTTCAATGAAGGTAATGTAACTGAATAAGCTAAAATTTTAAGTAGTAAAAGGGACAAAAAAGAAGTCCTTAAAGAAGGCTATCATATCTTCAGCCTTAATTAGAATTCCAACAGGTGTAGTCTTCTAAACTTTTTTAGAATAAACACTTATTTTTCTCCAACACTTTATTATGTGATTTTTCAAGTATACAAAAAGTTGAAAGAATTGTTCAGTGAAAACCGATTATCCATCACCTAGACTCTATAATTAACATTTTATACATGTGCTTTATCTCAGATGTATCTATCTCTCTATCCATCCAGGTTATCTATCCATCAATTTATCTTACTTTTTTATCCATTTTAGAGTAAGTGCAGACATCAATACATTTCATTCCTAAACACTTTGTCATACACATCATTAACTGGAGTTCAATGCTTATAATAGTTATATTTTAGTAAGATTTACCTACCGTGAAGTGCACAAATCTGAAATGCACTCAGTTTTGACAAATGTATATATCTGTCTACCTTGAACCACTATCAAGATCTAGATTATCCTTAGCACCTCTTATAGAAGTAAAAGGTTTTGGCCCTTTAGTAGAGGATTCATGAATAAATGGACATTAATTTTAAATGATGCAAATTCTGTTTTTTTGTTTTATAATCCCTCCCTTAACTCTTTAAACAACTACTATTCCACATCAGGGTAGAAAAGAGGGGCTTTTATTATACGTTTGTTTTGTTGTTTTTTTAATAAAAGTTTTTGACCCCTTTATAAATTGAGTCCAAAGATTACCTGTTTTAAAATCTTGTTCAAAGGATTTCAACTATTTAAATTAATTCATAATATAATTAAAATGGTATAAATTGAGAAAACATGTTTTATAGTTTTAATAATGAGTATCATATAACTACAACTATAGCCTGTTTGAAGGTGCAATCAAATGTTACTAATCTGATTTTTCAAGACGCTAAAGTATTAAGTGTGTGGTACTTACTAAACAACTTTTCATATCTAGGCATTTTCACAAAATTGCTGAACAAGATTAATATCCACATTAATTCAACAATTTTAAAGGAGTATTTAGAGAAGGTTGGGTATATAATTTTTAGCTTTATTTACATCCCAACGTAGAAAGTTCAAATTTCTATTTACTAGAGCTATTCAAAGAATACACACTTCAATACTTCAAAAACAGGACAGCAAAGTAAGTCATACCAAAAATAAACAATTATACTATTCTTTTAAAAAGAAACCTATGGTCTCAATAAATATAATCTAAAGCTACAGACCTTTCTAAATTATAAACAGCTGTGTTTTGCAGTTGACAAAAGAAAAAATATATAATTAAATGTACTGATATCAACTGGACATGGTAAATACTACAGCTTTGAAAAATTCTTTATATTCTTCCTACTTAAGAGAGAATTGGCAACAGCTTAAAATGAAAATAGATGTTCATTTTAGCTAGCTATTAGACAATGAGATAACTTTGAACTTTGCTCTAAAAAGAAAAACAATGCTTAAAACAAACTTCTTTTCCAAAGCCAAGTTATATAAAATATTCAAAGTCACTTTTACTAAGTACCAGAAATGTAATATATTTTCCTGTTAAAAATTATCAGTCTTCATTAAAACAGCTGAATATCAGCACTAGCACAATTCTGAGTTTCACTCATACACTTCGAGGACAATACTATAATCACAGAAAGCTACCAAAATCCTGATCTGTATGTTCTAATAAACTTAAGTGGAAAAAAATTTATCTCAAAATATATTTTGTTATAGATTTGATTTAATTACAGCATCCATCTAAAAACTGTTAAAAAAACACACACACACATGACAAAGCAGCAAATCAGCTAATATAAATACACAATAAATTAGTGCCTAAACCCCATGCCAGAATTCTTCATCATCATCCATTTTAATATGACAGGGTTGGTTGTATAAGAAATAGTAAAAATGTTGAAGCATATTACATTTTATCTTGGGAAACAAACTAGAAAAGTTTATATTATAGTGTCTCTAAGTCAAACTTTTAAAATTATAAGAAATATTTAGGTATAATAAAATCTTGAATTATGAACACGCATTTAGAAGTCAGACACTGTGTCCTCAAAAATGCAACAGGCTACTGCCCAAAGACACCCAACATAGTTACCAATAGAAATCTCTGATTGATCATTTGGAGTTTCTACCCTCACTCGAGAATGGGCCTATTATATAAAATAGACACTGTGGACTTAGTTGTCAACCTTCATACCTTGCTGTGGGGAGGAATATGAGGAAATGAATACACATGGCAGAAGTATAAAGTGGCAAAACCACAGTTTTATTTATATGTTTATGGACCACCATTCATGTCCAACAGATATACTAGGTCCTAGTGGTACAGGATGAGCAAAACTAAGAAAACTTTTCAATGAGTATGTCCTGTGACCCAGAAATTATATCACTGCAAGTACAAATAGATACCTTAACTAAATTATGGTATCCAGATGCAGGCATGTAATAGGATGATACATATGTTCCTTAACATATAAAGATTTGCTAAAAATGAAAATCACAGAGCAACATGAGTAATGTGATCCTTCCCACATGATTGTTTCATATTTCTCACATATTCTTAAATTGGTTGGGATTCAATATCTTTCTTTCAAAGCAGCAAGTTAATTGCTAAATGATTTGTAGGAATAAGGAGATCATTTCTGAGGCTTTGTGGGCATGAGGTTTTTACCTTGAAGTTGATGAACAGACATTACATATGTAAGAATACAAAGGCCGAGTGCCCACTTAGTAACCTAGCTGTAATTTGGTTTAGATATTTTGGGCAATAAAGCAGCTATAAAAACTGTCAGAATGTGTCAGTTTGGGGCTCAAATCTGGTTTTGTGTCATGATACATGGCCACAGACCAGGTTATTTAACCTTTGTGGTCCATTGTTTTAATAAAAGAATGGAGATAATGACTTCATAAGGTTATTGTGAGGATTAAATGGTATACCAGTGTTCCACATTCACAAGTGCTCAATTATTATTTAAATTGGTAGCTATTTTAAATACTTCTGTATCAGAAAACAAATATTTCTAAAATATTTTCAGTGTGTTTTTTTTCTTTAGTTGTTTATATTAAAATTCTCAACCTGAGAATGTTCTTCTTCCAACAAAGGAGGCCCATCTTTAATCAACTCTCATGACTGAGTAGTAAACAGAAAGAATTTCTCATGCCAATCTGTTGATACAGTGCTATACCCAGAAATGGAACTTAGTATACAGAAATTCATGGACTCGTACACTCTACAATAAACTCCTGGAAAAACATCAATGAGGTAATCTTTGCCATCTTTTATGGTATGAATATAGAATCTGGTCTATGATTTTTGGAAATGTCACCAATTTGAGCACGTCTTAGATGGAACACAATGCTACCAATCATTCACATGTTTTGAAATGTTTCCTCAACAATACAGCTTTAAAACTTTTCTGTCTACCCACTTAACTCCTACAGCAAATTATAAAATGCCCACCTAACTAATAGCGCTTGTTAAGTGGGTTATGAAAACATAGCTGCAAGAGATAGGACAAAGCCATCAGGACTTTAGAGACATACCCAGATAATCTAGATTTCTCTCCTAAACAATTAGGAAGGAAATGGAGATTTATCAAAAAGGACAGGTAAGCTATCTACCACCCAAAACATTTTACAAATGACTTCACAGAGGTTAGATATAGAAATGGAAAATTTAGGCAAAGAAGTTTGACACAAAAAAAGTATAAGATAAACATAATACATGTCCAAGAATAAATTTAAAATTTTAGTGTTTTGTTTTTTTTTAAAAAGACCTAAGCTTGCCCAGCCGGCATGGCTCATTGGTTGAGCGTCAACTTATGAACCAGGAGGTCACGGTTTGATTCCCAGTCAGGGCACATGCCCAAAGTGCGGGTTTGATCCCCAGTGTGGGGCATGCAGCAGGCAGCCAATCAATGATTCTCTATCATCATTGATGTTTCAATCTCTTTCTCCCTCTCCCTACTTCTTTGAAATCAATAAAAATATATTTTTAAGAAATAATAAAAAAGACCTAAACTTTTTATACTAAATTAAACTATTAAAATTTCACATCAGAAATGAATTTCAACAGAAAACACTTTAAAATCATTTAAACAAAATGTCAACGCCAATAGTATCTTTTACTGTGAAGTTAATAGATTTAATAATGACATACCTTAAAAATAATAGAAAAAAATAAACAGTATGGTTTTCATGTAAGAATTTTCCCATAGTTCTAAAATGTAATTTTTAAGCCAAAAACACATTTTCACATTTAAAGTTCCCAAAGACTTATAAAATTTTAACTCCTTTTCCCCAAGCTCTATAAATTCTCCTTTTTGGAGCCTTTCTGATGATGCATGGATTTGATCTATATATAATTCAGCTAAAAATTAACTGCATAATCTTCAAAAACTCTAAATCTTTTACAGTTGTGCAGTTGAAGATGAAAGAACTTGTATACAAATGTTTAAAAGTACAAAGCCTTCCTATGCAAGACAGAAAACAAGGGGCTCAGTCCATTATCTTAAATCTGTCCTAAAGGATTTTGTTAAAAAAAAAGTATGCTCTTTTCAGAAATCCCACTGCAACAGATATTTCACTGGAAACAAAAAAGTTTCACTATCAGACTAACAGTTGGTAATAATTTTACTACTACTAAAAAGTATTATTCATTGGAACTTCAAAACAATATTTTGAAATTAATAGTACATCTATTATTTTGGTGTATACCTAAAAAACCCATGCAAAGTTGTTTTATCTCCATTTGATAGGTTAGAGGACTGAGTAAAGGAGACATTAAGTTCTGGGGCCAACAATATTACACTTGTGATCGTTAGCAATGACTTAGAGATGGAATGAGTCCAGATTACTCCCTCCTAGATCTAGGACCTCTCAGCTAGAAAATGGAAGAATAAAGGTAGCTAATATCAGTGAGCACTCAATTAATGGTAATTTGCTGAATATTTACTTATTTAATTCTGGGAAATACCATCCCACCATTTTACCATGTCCACATTACAACTACAGAACCACAAGCTCACTCTGCGAGTAAGTGGCAGCTTTAAGCTGAGATCTGCATGATTAGAATTACAAAGTTCATGCTTTTCCCCTAAGAGAACAAACTTAAAGCTAGATATAATTAAGAAGCTAAGATATGCATCCTCCCCTACTATTCTGTCTACATGGATACTTTCTTACATGAGAAAGGAGAGAGCGAAATCCACTCAAACACCAGGTAAGTGGGGGCAGGTCTGAGGTTCTTAGTACTATATTCTGATATTCCTACACATCTTCCTAACACTGAACATAGCCCAATGTCTTGAAGCCTTCCACAGGAGTTGCCTCTGTTGACTAGCACAAGCTAGGAGAAGGGCAGATTTGGGGAAGAGGAACACTCACTCTATTTGATCGGTAAATTGAGAAGAGCAAAACCAGTTTCCCAGAATGTACAGACTTTCCATACAAAAAACAGAGACCACCAAAATTAGGTGGAAAGACACTGAATTTCTAGAACCCTCAGACCCTTGGGTCATAGTGCAAAAGCATAAAAAAAGCCTTAAGCAGTATTGCCGAAACAAGGCCTGTTTCACTCGACTTTCACTTGAAAACCCTATTAATATTCCAGGGAACAACTTCTGATATTTCAGCCTTGACTCTGAAAGTAAGCAATGGGTATGGACCAGACCAGTGATGGCGAACCTTTTGAGCTCAGCGTGTCAGCATTTTGAAAAACCCTAACTTAACTCTGGTGCCGTGTCACATATAGAAATTTTTTGATATTTGCAACCATAGTAAAACAAAGACTTATATTTTGATATTTATTTTATATATTTAAATGCCATTTAACAAATAAAAATCAACCAGAAAAATGAGTTCGCGTGGTTCGCGTGTCACCTCTGACACACGTGTCATAGGTTCGCCATCACTGGACCAGACTGTGCTTTTCTCTTAGAACAATTACTACATAGTGGAGTCCGTCATAGTGCATGATCTGCTAGTTACTGACCGGTACAGCATTTTTCTAAAGGTAAAGACAGAGAATAATCCCGGGGCAGATGAGATAAAATGGCTTAATCTCTGGAAAATAGACCTGGCAAGGCCTTAAGGGTCTCATCCCTTCATTTACATATGAAGAAAAAGAGCCTAAAGAGATGGAAAACCACCTGCTCCAAGATCACAGGACCTTGGAAAGTGGCTGCTGTGCTAACGAGTAATGGCCTTTCTTCACCAAGGCAGGCCAGGGTGCCAGTTTAGCAGGCGATCTGTTAAAGGCTCCACCTCCAGCACATCCTGTCATCAACTGCTTGCCTGATCCGGGGCCACTACATGGAAGGCTAAGGAGTATCTGTGGGGACACAGAATACTGCTTCAAGATGCTGCTCTGCCTTCTTGCTCTGCTGTTCTGTTCTCCAAAAGAACCAGCCTAAACATGGTCAGCTTGCAATTTTGAGCACGCAATGTTTGCAGTGAGAATATCAGGCATGTATCTGACATCCTAAGATGTTTGCTTCTAGGCTAATATACACACAATTTTCCCTAACTACTGTATTGGAAGGCATTTATAACACCCCAGATAATTTCCAAATTATCCTATATAATAAAAGGCTAATATGCAAATAGACCGAAGAGCAGAACAACTGAACCAAACAACTGGTCACTGTGATGTGCGCTGACCACCAAGGGGTGCGTGCGGAACACAGAGGGCATTGGCCACGGCAGGATGGTGGAGCAGGTGAGTGGGGGCACCAGACCAAGGCAGGGCGCTGGTCGCTCTCATTAGGGCAAGCCTCTGATGGTTACTGAACATTTTTTGTTCCCAGGTGCCATGGTCCCACCTAGCACTTGCACCTGCTGCTGGCGTTGGAGCTGCTGCTCACACCCACTGCTGGTGCCCGGCGCCAGCCCCGATCACTCCGCAAGGCTTCTCCATCTCCCCCTGCTCCTGAGAGGTGATCAGGGCCAGCAGCCACCTCTCACACCTGCTGCTGACACCAGAGCCACTGCTCGCACCCAGTGCCAGCACTGGAGCTGCGGCTTGCACCCACTGATGGCACTGGCCCCACTTGCACCCGCTGCTGGCACCAGCCTCAATTGCTCCGTGCTGTCAGTGGGTGTGAGCAGGGCCGGCACTGTCAGTGTGTGGGAGCAGTAGTGACAGGAGCAGGGCTGCTAGCAGACAGGGGACCGGGAGCCATGGTAGGAGGGGCCAGGCGGGGGCACAGAGGATGGGCTGAGACCCGCTCCTGTGCCCACCACAGCCTTGCAGCTCACAGTTCCCTTCAAGGTGAACGAATTTGTGCACTGGGCCCCTAGGATAAGATTAATTTGAGTGGAGGGGAGAAGAAATTAAGTACTTTTTGACAAATCTATATTTAAAAAAGTGTTTTTTCTAGTGGAAATAAATGTATAACGTGGAATGCAGTAGGAAATTCTAAGATTCTATATATGTAGTAATATTATGCCGAGTATATACCTATATTTTATCTAAATATCTCTATACCCATATATGTGTCTATCATATAGGCATCTCATAGCTAAAATATATACTTTTGGGTATCAATAAATTCTGCTTCATTTCATTTTTTGGTTAAGTGGAAATGCAAGTTTTTCTTAGTTGAATCAGTAATTATTTTATTTAAGGAATTAACTGGTTTGCATTGTAAATGGAAAAGAGGTGCAGTGAGATCACGTGGTCATCCCTCTGCTGTTTGAGGGATTTGATATCCAGTTCGTTATTTGATATCCTTAGGTCTCAGTCACCCACCTCTACTCTGATTGTCTTGGACACCTCCAGCGCTTTTTAATATATATTTTTCAACAGGCAAAAACTGAGTTCACAGGCTAGTGAGTTCAGTAATCCCTTACATAGTAGTACCTTAGGACAGCCCGGCCGGTGTGGCTCCGTGGATTGAGCGTCGGCCTAGGAACCATAGTAGTACCTTAGCCACGTCTCCCACTCTCAAGTTACATTTTTAAAAATCCTTTCCAGAAATGCATCTTCCTAAAGTCCCTCTCATCCCAGAAAGCAACCACCTCTAACCTCTACATTTAAATCTCTAAATTTCCCCATCACTCTTTCAAAGACACAGCCTTCCTTAGTTTTAATTTTTCTCATCCCATCCCCACTTCCACACTCTAGGCCTCCCTTCTCAATATAAATCAAACTTCCCAGACTCTTTTCACCTTCCACTCCCCACGCCCCCTTCACTGAACCAGTCTGCACAGCATCACCAA
Source organism: Myotis davidii (assembly GCF_000327345.1). Lineage (NCBI taxonomy): Eukaryota > Metazoa > Chordata > Mammalia > Chiroptera > Vespertilionidae > Myotis > Myotis davidii. The sequence goes on from NW_006284238.1 coordinate 2,160,359, forward strand.
AGTGGAGGTCAGAGAAGAACATTCTGGGACCTCATTCCTTTGATCTTCTCCATCCCCAAGGCCCTGCCCCACAGATCCAGTGCAAGGCAGTTTGAGAACCACAGACCTACATCCAGACATCCTCTGAACAAGATGGTCTTTTATTATTAGATGGTAGCATTATTTTTATTTTTTAAAATTCTCTATTTCCTATTAATCTCTTACTCATTCTCTGACAACTAAGAATCCACATTTGAATCAGTACAGCTGAGAGAGAGACAGAGAGAGGAGGTGTGGAGGGAGGGAGGGAGGAAGATTGATTGAGATAATTAAGTGAGGGAGGGGCTCATTCCTGAGAACCAGCCCTTCCTTTCCTGCCCTGACTGGGCCTTGTCCACCCGCTGGCTGCCTCGCTCTGGACCTCTGGTCCACACTCACAGAACTCTCAAAAGTTTGACCCTAAAACCCTGTTTCTTTCAAGTTGATTTCTTTTTGTAATTTTGGTATTTGAAGGCAATAAATGAATGAGTCAGGTTCATGAAGTTACTCTCAGAGCTCATTTTTGTTACGTCACTATTTTCTCTAACTGAGCTATGACAAGCATGTGATAGCGCTGATTTTTCACTCCACAGTTTTGCTACTCTTCTGAGCACAGCATATAAATTGATATACAGGTCAAGGAATCCTGAATATTCTCACAGATATCTATTTAATTAAAATCACGACTTCTGTTGTGGCAGGTGTGGGCTTCCTTCAGTCATTTAAGCTCCGTAGGCTCATTTTTCCTACTTAAAAAAAGGCCGGGGAAAATGCTACTTATGCATAAAACACTTTGAGCTTCCCAGATGAAAGCCCGCATATATAAGTATAATGCATGTTTATTGCCTCTTCTCTGATGAAAAGTGGCAGCCTTCTGCTTGAAATGGGATTAGAAATTCTGACTATAACAGAGAAGAGGGAAGCACAAATGAGTAACAAGCAGTCAGAATAAATAAAATTGAAAAGATGGAGAACGCTCCTTTTAGGAAAGGAATATCAGTTATGAACTTGTGGTTTAATTTGGCATGCTTTCCACTTATAAAAAAATTGGGCTCTACTGCATGTATAATGAGCTACAAGCAGAAGGTACATGCAGTAGAACATGAATAAAAAATGACCTTTTCATTTGCTCTTCCGTAGCTTGGCATTCCTATATTATTAAAATATAATGTATTAAAGATTAAGTAAGCATATTAGCATACAGACATCATGCTTATGTGGCTATGGATATGTAAGTTATCCAACATAAAGCTAGACCAATCTATATAAAATTCACATTTTTAATAGTATAGTTATTAACTAAAAATAACATAAACTTTTCTAACAACAAGCCAACTATTCTATCAGAAATGGGAAAAAAAAAAGGAATTGGAGAGACTCTCTAAAGAGATCCACAAATAATAATCACAAGCTATTTGGTAGCTGAGAGTGAGCTGGATGCTATGTTCTAGGCAACATTAAGTAGATAAAATCCCTAGCCTAATGAAATTTAATAGACTCCATTCAAGATTTAAAATACTAAAGCAGTTTTCATACCAACATTTTTGGGAAAGAAGAAACCATTTATTAAATATTTTTGCTGTATTTATTTCCTTCTTTGGCTTATTTTCCATTCTCACTTTTTCTTTTAGACATATAACACATAAATTATAGAATTTTAAGAGCATGCACAGAAAAGTAATTGCAAAAACATAAACAGAAATATAAAATTATCAACTTTCCAAAGGGCAGGTCATTTACCTCATTATCATGTAAGCAATAAATGTTCATAAAAGAAATTTTGGAGTTCAGGAAAATGAAAAGAGAAAAAAGAAAAGTCATATGAGTCAATAGTCGTTTCTTACATATTTCTTTTTACTGTGCTCAAATACATAGTTTTTTGTTTGTATATGTATTTGTTTTCTTTCTTATATCTCATACAGTATTATAGTAGAGACACAATATTATATCGTGGTCTTTTCAGTAAAAATGTCAAGAAGTATTTTATACCCAGAACATGTGTTTCTTTTTTACTTAAAATTTATTTTTTCCTTTCTTTTACTTATAATGGAAAGCGGAAGTTCCCCAGAACTTTTGTCATTTATCCAGAAAGTAGACTGTTCCCCAATGGGTTGAGATGGTGCATTGGTATCTAAATTTAGATAGGGACCAAAATTTCCCCTACTCAGCTATTTAAGAATTTAGTCTCATATCTCAGTTACAGAAAAGCCTGAGGTGAGGTATAAAATAAAAGCTTGTCAGTGACCTTAGCTTAACTGGGCTTTTAAAGACCTGAACTGTCAATCTCTCTTCCACAACTCTCCCACCTCAGGGATCCTCAGCCTACCATGGTTAATGTGTAAGGAAATAGCCCAATCTTTGAACTACTATTCTTAATTTGTCAGATTCACAAGTGAAGGGTTTGTGTATATATCTATAATGTAAGTGTGTATTGGAGAGAGATTCCTTCACATTAAAATGAATAAAATTCTTCTTTGTGTTAAGAAAATTAGGTAAGATGGAAATCACATAAAGATGTCCTAAATTTAAAATTTTGGGGAAAAGCAAACCTTTATTTTTAAAATGATGTAAATGCAACAGACATTTATAATAGACTAGTAGCCCAGTGCATGAAATTCATGCACATTAAAAGAGAATTAATTAGCAGAAATATTTTAATATTGCTATTTGCCCTTTCTCTATAATAGAAGTGTGAGAGATGAAAGGAAATTAGAAAAATGTATATGAAAATAATATATAAATTTATTAATAAATAAACAGTAACAAAAGGATATAACAACAAAAGCATGATATAAAAACAACAAAAACATGATATAAAAACAACAGGTATGCAAACAATGATTGATAAAGTGATTACACTTATTCTAATATCTCCCTGTACACCACATTAAGAGTGAAAACACTTTCAGAGTGCTTGACTAATTTCCCTTGTGGTGAAGTAGTTAGAACTTTAACTGAACATCACATGCTCTTCAAACTGGAGAGAAAGCAACATATAACTGACCATGTGCAAAAACGGGTTCAGGTAGGAACATGCCTACTCTGTCTAGAGTTTGTCCTTATGATTTATTAATAGTCATCACAAATGCTGGCATCACGGGAAACCATCATCGAATCAATTTAAATGGGAGGCCAGCGTCAGATGGGGACAAATCAATTCTTGGAATCAGAACAGCCTCTCCCTCTGCAGATCCTGTTAATGCTAAACTGCAATCAAGTTTGCCATCTCCAAGTTTTACTAACCATCCACTATAAACAGAATCCTCTGATCTCATATTTGTTGTAAGAGACAACTTTCTGAAACATTGCATTACTTTAAATTCGTTTTACTATGGCCAATCACATAGCATGTGGTACAGTACTGAGACACTGTTGAAAATCCCCTCCAAGAAGGAGAACTTTACAACCAAATACAACATTCAAATTTATGTTAGTAATCTATCTATGGTGTTTATAGCATGACTGGATGCCATGGTGCATTCATCAATAATGAGAAGTTGGGCCTTTTTAGTAGTTTTAGCAACTTTACTGTTTATATCGAGTCTAGAAATTGAAGTTTCATTTAGTGGAATGGGTAATTTATATTGGGAATGAAAGGTGCTTCCACTGAGAAGTAATTTTGCAGCAATTCCTGTAGACGCTGTGGGTAAAACAGTACTACCATGACCTCTAATATAATGTATTAAAACTTTATAAAGATATCCCTCCATGCTCCAAGGGCTGGTTCCTGCCTCAAACCTCGCCCTTACGGGAAACAGCGCAGGGAGGGCGCAGCTGCAGCTAAGGGGACCCAGGACTCAGTGCGGCCACATAACGAGGGCAGGTTCCTGCCTGAAACCTCGCTGCCCTCGCGGGAAACAGCTCAGATATGGTGCAGCCATTTCCAAGACAACCCCTGCAGGACTGACTGCCTTCGGGTTGGTCGAGCCTCGGTCATGACGTTATACCCAGGGTTTTTACTATATAGGATATCTTTCTTATTTTTTCTGTTGTTCTCTTGGATAAAAAAATATAATGAAGTTTACTATGAATAAAACTGATCATCTACTGTGTATTATTTCTCAATTTCTTTTTCATATTATTTCTCAAGATAAATGGCAATAACAAAGACACAATAAAAATGACAGTAAAAACAGCTATTTATCGTTTTAATTATTTTTTCCTTTTTGGCAATAAAAATGATTGTGGCATGTTTGCATGTGTTATATATTGAGAAGCAATAATACTGTTTAAGTATTCATAATTATAAAGATAATTTTTACTTAATATTTTTAAATATGAAATAGATTGCTTCAGGCGCCTAACATTATAGCCCTGTTTATTAATATATACTGCAGGCATTCTTATATTTAGGTCAATCAATCACTTACAGTGCTTTATATTCTATTCTGAGGTATTCTGCACAGAGATATATTCTTTCATGAGTCCATCAAATTTCGCTTCCTGAAAAATAATTTCACAATTTATAATACAGATGTGTACTCATTTTTCCACTTCTCTTGGGATTTGAGCTCATTGTACTCTATGAAATAAAAACTAAAGAACTAAAACCCAAGGCAGGGGAGACGATGGACGGGTGGTAAACCACATGTCTTCCAGCCCTGCCACAGGCACAGAGCAGAAGTGGCATCTGAAGGTGCTGAGTGGAGGCCTGGCAGGGCGCTCCAGGCAACACTTTCATCCGAGACACTATGTAGGGACCTAGTTCCCACCTTAGCACTCCAGAAACGACTCTATGCTTATAGGGAAATTAAGAAGCCCCTCTGGGGTAAACTCATGAAAACCGAACTGCTATGTAATGAATTTATTCACTTAGATTAACGCACCACTGCTACGCAGGCTGGATCTCGGGCTTTGTCAGGTTAGTACATTCCCACCCACACAGAAGCGTACGGTGCTACAGAGTTTGCGGTGATGGACAGAATTAGGCCTACAAGGCTCGGTGATTTTATCTCAGGGCTCCCAGGCTTAGTCAGTTCAGAGCCGTCTTCGTTCCTGGTGGTTCCGTCTGTCAGAGGTTCTCATCTGCACTGCTTCTTTTCATTTTAACTGCTTAAACTTCATTTTACACATTCTACTTATTTTTAGATAGGCATTACATTTAAATGATGTGATAGTAAGACAGTGAAGATGAAGTCCACCTCCCTACCACTTCTCTCCATAGACGCCCAGTTTCTTTCCCTGGAAGCTAGCTACCCTATGAGCAATTTCTTGAGTAGCCTTCCACAGATAAGATACTCATAGATAAATATATGCCATTTATATGTGTGTGTGTGTGTGTGTGTCTGTGTATGTTTTATAGATAGATAGATAGTCTCCCTATAAATTACAGCAGACTATACATGCTGTTTTTGTTTTTTTACTTTCAAACTTTCATCTACAGAACTTTTTACTTCTAACATGTCTATTGGGCACACAAATAATACATACAATAAATATCCTTAAATATTATTTCACTCATGTGGGAGTTCATCTGTTTGATGAATACCTAGAAGCAGAATTCTAGGTCAAAGGGTACACATTTTTTTTATTTAGAAAGTATTACCAAATATTTCCACATATTTTATAAGTGAAACCTGAAATTTGAAAATCCAACATGACAATTAATCCTTTTCAAGCACTATCACACTGAGTATATCTTAACACAAGAACTGAAACAAAACCAATGTTTGGGTAACAAAGATTTAGTTTACATTTATAACTACCTGTCATTTCTTGTTAAAAAAAAAATCAAAATATCAACAATTCTACATTATGGGCTAACACCGTATTCTGAAATACAGTTTATCATCTAGTAAGTCATATGGTGAGATTTTGATCATGCATTGGCACGTTTTGTTGAATTCAGTTTTCTATTAATTATGCTTGGACATTTATTGACAGCAGTTGCTCTACTATTTATTTTATTTCATGGGTCAACATTTCACAGTTATTCATATTTTTTAAATAGCCTAAGGTACTTGAAGAAAACATGTTAACATTTTTTAAAATCTTTGTTTCATTCAGCATGTGAAATACCATAAAGGTGGTGATTTTTGCCTGTGTAATTTAGCATGTCATGTTAAAATGTGCAATAACTAAAATACATACATAACATTCAATTTTCAGTTAAATGTTTTGATATACTTATTCTACTAAAATATCAAAAGTTAAGTATCATAGAAGAACCATGAAATATTTTGTCAACAATGTTTTTGTTAAAGCTAGCAAAAAAAAAATATTCTCTCTACACCAATAAAATATTTCTTATTGCTAACAGACGTTTTCTGACAAGCATTAGCTCAAAATTAATGTTTACAACCTATACTGATGCCTGAGAAACAACAGTTTTAAACAAAACACAAAAACAAAAACAAAACAAAAAAAAGAAACATATTTGTACATCAGTGTTAGGTGATGGGATCATTAGAATACTCTTGGCCTTGGAATGATGCAAGAAAATATTTAGGGAACATCTGATTCTGCTGAAAACAATATCATAAAATTATTTGTTAAAACAAATTCTCGAAGGTGTGTGTGTGAAATCACATACACACTACACACACACACACACACACACACACACACACACACACACCATGGTCTACAGCAAGAAATGTTTTTATGTTTTTCATAGGACATTTTGTTATTTTGGGACAAAAGCTAAGAGAAATAAGAAAACCTCCATGGAGAATATGCCCTAAAGTTAACAACGGAATAATGTTTTGTGCAACTATAACATCATTTACTTTCCTCTCTTGTGTTATGATATATCTACATTAAGTAAAAGGTTTTGTATTTTAAAAGGTGGATATTAAAGATCTAAGAGCCCTGGCCATGTGGTTGGAGTGTTGGCCTGTGCACCGAAGGGTTATGGGTTCAATTCCCCATCAAGGACACTTATCTCGGTTGCAGGTTCTCTCCCAGCCCCCAGTTGGGGCACATGTGGGAGGCAATCATTTGATATGTTTCTCTCACATGGATGTTTCTCTCTCTCCCCCTCCCACCCTCCATCAACTCTCTCTAAAAAGCAATGGGAAAAAATATATATACTCAGGCGAGGATTAACAACTCAACAAAAAGATTTAAGAGAACAGAACTGAATTAAACAGTTTGGCTTATGGTAAATCTATTTTAGAATGCTTTCCAAAAAAAAAAATCAGCAAGCATTTTGTTTACCACTACAGATTATTGGTCATACTATTGACTGGATTAATGACAACAGTAAAGGAATACTTGCTTTGAAGAATGAAATTTTGGCTCAGTCTGATGATCCCTGAAGTTTTTAGATTTTAAATATTTATGTGGAATTAGTTAAAGGTAGTTGGCTACATCTCTATCATTTCATTCTTTTGACATTACGTGAATATTTTACTAAAAAATAAGACTAACAAATTGTTACAAATTTTAAAAGAATGCTCATTTTATTTTTAAAGTAGGAATATTATGGACAAACCTTTTTTAAATCTAAGAAGATAAAAAATATGAGCCATACTGTGTGCTAAAAAAAAAGAATAAATGGAAAAAATTAAAAACAAGACTTTTGGATAAATATATCTGAAATATTAAAGCCAGAGCCAAGTTTATAACAAAAATATTAGTTTGATCTTCTTTCCTCCCCTTTGGAAAAGCTTTAAACATCTTGCTTCCTAGTAGCATAAAGAAAATGTGCATTTAAAAAATATTACAGGCTTTATTCTATTTGAAAAACATTTGTAAAGTACTCCAAGAAACATTCAAATTAAATTAAAACATGTTTTGCTATATAAATGAAGAAACAAAATATAACCAGAAGAGCTAGTTTGTGTGATAGTCATTCCTAAATATATTAGAAAATATGACTTTGTTGTTACAGTAATTCTTTTTCAGTGCTGACTCCTACTTCCTCTCCATTTAAGAAACCTACCCCATGTTAGAGATGCCCAGGGAGAGGGCGGTCCAAAAAGAATCACCAGAAGGCATCATCTGCTAGGCCTCCTTCAGGAGGGACACCTCTCCTGGTAAAGGTGCAAACTCATGAAACTTAAGTTTCAATAACATTTAAGTTTATAGGCCACTCAATAGATGTATCTCATTAAAAATAAAATTACTAACTATTCTCATTTTGTAACCTTTCAGTAGTATCTACATGCTACAAAATGGGCATCAGTTCTCTACTCCTTACATAGCCAATACCTAAATTAAGCTTCGGTTCCCTAATCAGATATTGGTTTTCCAGAGAGTAACATTTGGTAAGTTAGAACTTAATGAGTGTCCCAAGATAATTGTTGTTAACTGGTGAGCTGGTGACATTTTACATGTCCCTCCCAAGTCTTTGACCCATGGTATATTAAAAGCATGCTTTAAGCAAATGCCATAGTGTTTTAATTGCAAGTCAACCTTTAAAAAAACAAACCTTGCAGTCAATATCTCTATGAGATGTTCTATGAGAATATCTTTAGAAGTTTATATGAAAAATTGACTTAAGTATATATTTGGTACAGTGTTAATGAGATAGAAGCACATTTTCAAGAAAGTGTACCATGATACAAAGAGCTTTCATTATATCACTTTCATGCCATGTGTCACTTTCCCAAAGTAGTCTATCATGTGTCATTATGTGCAGTTGTTTAAGGTCAAGATTAAAAATAAGTATTGCATGCTATTTCTATCAGGTTAAGGTGATACGTTACTAGAAAAAAAAAGTAACTATAAATAGAATGCTCATAAATGAAACTATATTTCTGTGTAATAAGGGGAAATGTAGTATTAATAGATTATTGAATTTATTCATCTTGTCTATGTTTACCTTGTCATTTATTTTTTTGTACATAGAAATATTTTATACAGTGTGTTTTTTGAAAATTGACCCTACCCCCACCCATGGAGACTGCACTGCCTGTGACTGACTGGCTGCAGAGGATAGTACTGGAATTTCATGGATTTGGAACCCTATTCCTCATCACTTTCCCTTACAAGGTTGGTCCCCTGGGATTGAGGTGACCAGATTATAGCTGAGCCACCCACCTTCCTAGGGAACACAGACCATTTTTCACCACTCTGCAAAGATCTGAATAGCCAAAGAAACACAAGAGTGCTAAAAACAAAAACAAACAAACAAACAAAAACCTTGTGATTTAGTGCCACCTACTGGAATACAATAGAAACACTACTTCTTATCAATCTAGAGAAGTGCCACTCATACACAGATGGCTAGACAGAGAAGGAGTCATCAAATACCATGAATAACCAAGGTAACAAAACAAATCAGAAGAAAATGAAAAAATATCCAGAAAATAAGCTGAAAGACATAGAAATATGTCTACTGAAAGAGGGGAATTACCAACCAAGAATAACATATCCAGCAAAGTTATCCTTTAAATATGAAGGTGAAATAAAGACTTTTCCAGATATACAGAAGCTGATGAAATTTATCACCAGAAGATCTCCACTGCAGGAAATACCCAAGGGAGTTACTCTATCTGAAACAAAGAGCAAAAGGTCACAAAACTACAAGTAAAATCACCCACAAACTTATAGCATGAACAGAGATAATTTCTGAAAACAAAAACAAGAAAGGGGAGAAGGTAAAGGTCTGAATTGGAAAAGGAAGATGGAGACTAGATGCATTCAAAAGAAAAGGACTACTGTATATGTGAAACTTTCATTTTCATAAATTTAATGGTAACCACACACACACACACACACACACACACACACACAGCTCTCAGTGGAAAAGAACCACACACACACACACACACACAACAACAACAACAACAACAACTGAGACATATAATGCTAAACAAGAGGAAACAGGGGGGTAAAGTATGGAATACGTCCAAACAAAATAGGTAGAAACACAAAGGAAAAGAACCAATGGAGGCACAGAGCTACCAGAAAACAAAAGGTAAACTGGCTATAGGAAATCCTCATACATCAGTAATTACCCTAAGTGTAAATGGACTGCATTCATGAATAAAGAGGCATAGAGTATCAGAGTGGATCAAAAAACAAAACCCAACCATATGCTGCCTTCAGGAGACACATCTAAGCTGCAAAGACTAAAATAGGCTCAAAGTGAAAGGATAGAAAATGATTCTCCAAACAAATAGCATCCACAGAAAGGAAAGTATAGCCATATTTATATCTACAAAATAGATTTCAAGATAACAAAGGTAACAACAGACAAAGATGGACATTTTATAATGATAAAGGGAACACTACATCAAGAAAACACAACCCTTCTTGATATATCAGAGGAAACTAGAATACAGTGTGTCCCCATGTACAAAAATTTATTTAAAAATGGATCAAAGACCTAAATGTAAGATCACAACCCTTCTTGATATATCAGAAAACACTGAAATGTATACAGCATCTACTAACAGAACTACAGGAAGAAACTGAAAAAACACAGTCATAGTAGGCGACCAAAAAGCTCCATGGACAGCTCCAGATAGATCTGCTAAACAGAAAATCATTAAAGAAATACCAGCCACAAGTGACAAATTAGACCAAATGGACATAATTGACATTTACAGAGCCTTTCATCCCAAACATCAGATTATACATTCTTCTCCAGTGCACATGGAATATTACCAAGGGCAGACCATATGTTGGGACCCAAAAACGAGCCTCAACAAATTTAAGAAGATTAAAATCAGACCAAGCATATTCTCTGACCACAATGCTTTGAAATTAGAAATCAACTGCAAAAAAAGAAAGTAAAGAAAAAAGAAATATACAAATATTGGGGACTAAAAAGCATACTACTGCCCTAACCCATTTGGCTCAATGGATAGAGCATTGGCCTGCGGACTGAAGGGTCCCAGGTTCGATTCTGGTCAAGGGCATGTACCTTGGTTGCAGGCACATCTCTAGTAGGGGGTGTAGCACTCAATGTGTTTCTCTCACATCAGTATTTCTCTCTGTGTTTCCCTCTCTCTTCCACTCTCTAAAAATATATAGAAAAATATCCTCGGGTGAGGATTAAAAAAAAATTAACAATGAGATACCACCTCACACTTGTTAGAATTGTTACTATCAACAAGACAAGTAAGAACAAGTGTTGGAGAGGTTGTGATAACCTGAATAGCCGCTAACCTCAGAAAAAGAGAATGAAGCCAGGGGTGTCACACTACCTAACTTCAAATTATACGACAAAGCAACAATAATCAAATTATATTGGCAGAAAAATAGACACACAAACCAATGGAACAGAATTGAAAGCCCAGAAATAAAACCGCATGTATGGGCAAATAATTTTTGACAAAGGAGCCAAAAATATATGATGGGAGCGGGGGGAAGCCCCTTCAAGAAATGGTGCTGGGAAAATTGGAAAACCACATGCAAAAGAAGGAAACTAGAATACAGTGTGTCCCCATGTACAAAAATTTATTTAAAAATGGATCAAAGACCTAAATGTAAGATCTGAAACAATAAATTACATAGAATAAAACACAGGTACACTAAACTTATGGGTCCCAGTCTGAGAAGATTTTATAAATTTGACCCCAAAGGCAAGGGAAGTAAAAGCAAAAATAAATAAATGGGATTATATCAAACTAAAAAAGCTTTTGCACAGCAAAAGAAACCACCAACAAAACCAAAAGGCAACACATCAAATGGGAAAAGATGTTTGCCAACCACAGCTCGTACAACTCAGTACCAAACAATCCATCCAATTGGAAATGGGCAGAGGACCTGAACAGACAGTTCTCCCAAGAAGACATACAGATGGGCAACAGATATACGTAAAGATGCTCAACTTCAGTAGCTAATAGGGAAATGCAAATCAAAATTACAATGAACCCTAGCCAGTTTGGCTCAGTGGACATTGTGTCAGCCTGTGGACCAAAGAGTCCCAGGTTTGATTCCAGTCAAGGGCAGGTACCTTGGTTGCAAACTCCTCCCCAGCCCAGGCCCTGGTCAGGGCTCATGTAAGAGGCAAGCACTCGATGTGTTTCTCTCTCTGTCTTTCCCTCTCTCTTCCACTCCCTAAAAATCAATGGAAAAAATACCTTGGATGAGGATTAACAACAACAAAAATAATAAATGTTATTAAAGCCTGTTTGATAATGATGAATGTGTCCTATTAAT
>NW_006284238.1:2172507-2173622 GCF_000327345.1 Myotis davidii
ATGTAAACTGGTACAGCCACTATGGAAAAAAGCATGGCAGTTCCTCAAAAAACTAAGAATAGAGTTACCATATGACCCAGAAATCCTTCTTTTGGGTATCTACCCGAAAAATTTGAAAACATTAATTCACAAATATATATATATATGCACCCCTATATTCACTGTAGTATTATTCACAGTGGCCAAGACATGGAAACAACTGAAGTGTCTTTTGATAGAGGATTGGATAAGGAAGATGTGGTACATTTATACAATGGAATACTACTCAGCCATAAGAAAAGATGAAATACTGCCATTTGCGACAACTTGGATGGGCCTTGAGACTATTATGCTAAGTGAAGTAAGTCAGTCAGAAAAACCTAAGAAACATATGATTTCACTCATAAGTGGGATATAAAACTCAAATTCATAGATACAGAAAACAGTATGGCAGTTATCAGAGGGAAGGGTGGTGGGGAGGTAGTAAAGAGTAAAGGGGGCCAAATATATGATGACGAAAGGTGATTTGGCTTTGAGTGGTGGGCACACAGTGCAATATACAGATCATGGACCATAGAAATGTACACCTGGAACCTATATAATCTTATTAACCAAAGTCACCCCAATAAATTTAAAAAATAAAAATAAAAATTTAAAACACAGCCAGAACTGGTTTGGCTCAGTGAATAGAGCGTCAGTCTGCGGACTCAAGGGTCCCAGGTTCGATTCCAGTCATGGGCATGTACCTTGGTTGTGGGCACATCCCCAGTGGGGGGCATGCAGGAGGCAGCTGATCAATGTTTCTCTCTCATGGATGTTTCTGGCTCTCTATCCCTTTCCCTTCCTCTCTGTAAAAAAATCAATATAATATATTTTTAAAAAAATTTAAACACACACACTAGATTCTATAACTTCTAGGTCAAGAAATCACAGAGGTAAACTAAACTTCCTGTTGATCCATTGGAGAAAAGAAAAATTATTTTTCCTACTCCACCTCTCACCCCTGCCTTCACTGTTTTGTTTAGTCCGTAGAGAAAGCGGCCTTACTTTTTGTGGTTTCAACGGCTGTCATACCCCACATAGCTGAAGAAAGAAATGAGAGCTGACAACTCTCTCTTTCTCTCTCTCTCTCTCTC
>NW_006284238.1:2174366-2178927 GCF_000327345.1 Myotis davidii
TTGTGCAGATACCTAAAACCAAGTTCTATAGTGCTGATAACTGATTTTTTTCACTTTCTCTTCTAGACCAGTGGTTCTCAACCTTCTTAATGCTGCGGCCCTTTAATACAGTTCCTCATGTTGTGGTGACCCCCAATTTCATTGTTACAAATTGAACATAATTAAAGCATAGTGATAATCACAAAAACAATATGTAACTATGTGTGTGTTTTTCCGATGGTCGTAGGCGACCCCTGTGAAAGGGGTCGTGACCCACAGGTTGAGAACCGCTGTTCTCGACTACTAGCTATAATTATTTTGAAGCTAGACAGCACTCCAGTGGTCAAATAATAAAACTAATCTGTAGAATATTCTTAAAAGAGAATTACTCATCTGAGTTACTTGCTTGATTCTTTATTGCTGTGCTAAGATATTTCTTTGGACACATGTAATATATTTCAAATTAAAATATTATGCATTAAAACAGCAGATTAAGTATAAATATTTCTCCATGTAACCGATTTTTAAATGAATCTTTCAAAGTTGGATATCTCATCATAAATTAATATGTTTACTATGCCATTCCATTATATCCAATAAGGCCCCCCAAAGTCAAATTCTGCCAAAGACTCAATAACATCTAATCTTGAGGCTAATGATGGTTTCCTTCAGAACTGCATTCATCTACACAAAGCGTGGTTGTCTTTAAAAACTACTGTTAGGTTCAGAGACATTAACTTTTAAAGAAACTTTTAACAGTTCTTTCCTATTACTAAAAATCTGAGCTTTCATGCTGGCAAATGCAAAGGGCTTTTTATGACAGCATAAACAAAGAAACTGCTGTAAAATGAAAAGTGAAAAATTATACTATTTAAGTCACCAACAGGGTTTATTTAACAAGGATATACTTTATCACTACAAATGCTTTGAACCCATCTCAGTAGATGCATCTGCTTTTCCTACTGTCATTTCTATTGCATAGATCAAAACAGTACTCATTAGTATAAACTCATTAGGTTAGACCAAACCTCAATTGCAAGGATCTCAGCATTTCTGAAAACACAGCTATAAAGATATCCAAGTTAATGTCACTTAATTAAAAATATATAGTTTGCCTTGGACACTTTTTACTAACCCTGATCCTTATTATCTGGACTAGGGAGATTCAGGTAATTTAGGGCTGAGTAGTTGCAGAGTGCAGCAGAGCATAAAGACCTTCTAAAATAGAGAGGTCCAAATCCAGAATACCCACCACCATGTAACTATTACTGGGAAATGCAATTTTAATTTGCAGCAGGATTTTAAGGAAACTCTTTGGTGTAAATAAAAGTGAGTCTTTAAAAAAGGAGAAATTCAATATGTTTGCATTTGAAGCAGATAAGGTATTGCTATAACACTTCTTTTTAAAACCAAATCAAATGCAGTTTCTTGATAGGAAAAGAGCCGTCTGAGCTAGTTAGAATCCAAAGCAACTTGAGATAAAATTTCACAAAATGAAAGACCAATTTGTGAAAACACTTTATGTTTCTAAGATACAAATGGCATTACAGCCCACAGGTGGCACTGCTGGGACAAACTCGGTCACCTTACCGAAATTCCCAAACTGTAACCTTGGCTTGGTTGCCAAAACTTGCCTTTTAATATCCTGTTTCAAAAGTAGGAAGGAAGCTACTCATATTTTCGTGATCCTACTATACTTGACCTCTCTGTGTGAACTCTGCAGGTAAAAGACAATGGACCAAAATCTGTAGCAGGTCCTGCGTCAGGACTCAGTGACATTTGACAAATAAAACTCCATGTGTGCCACATATTTCATGGGTAGGCATGCAATCAGACAGAAAACTTTATCATATTATTGGCATATCCAGTTGTGAAGATAACTTCATTGAAGTGCATGGACTCCTCATTGCGCCAATCTCAATCCAGATCCAAACTGACACCAACTCGATTTCAAGTCACCTTCCTCACCCACAGCACTGTGAGCTGTGGAGCTGGTAAGAATCGGTGTCCTCTTCTGAACTTGCCCTGATGTCACAGAGATAGTAGCTCTATTCCTTTCCAAGCCTAATCTCTTCAGTCCCCCTGCAATACTATGATGTGTAATAAGAATATATATTATTATAGAGCTGGGATAGAGCTCCTAAAACCTCTGAAATTTCCTAAGTAATTAGAGGGCTAAAGGTGTCTTTTTTATATTAATGAGGTGGCTTCTGGATTGCATTTAAGGATGTGGGCGGATAGCTAGGAGAACCAACCCCATGATTAAAGAGTTGGAACTTCCTATCCCTATCCCATCCCCTCCCCCACCCCATACACCTCTCCTGAAGGAGATAGGGGTTGGAGGTTAAATCAATCATCGCTGTCCAGTGCTTTACTCAATCCTGCCTATGAAATGAAGCCTCCATAAAAGCCCAAAAGGAGAGAATTTAGAGAGCTTCCAGGTTGGTGAGTACTGGGAGATATGGGAAAAGTGGCACGTTTGCAGAGTGCTTGGAAGCTATACACCCTTTGCCCATACCTTGCCTCATGCATCTCTTCCATCTGGCTGTTCCAGAGTTATATCTTTATAATATACCAGTAATTTAGTAAGTAAAATGCTTCTCTGAGTTCTGTGACCCAAGGAGGGGGTTGTTTGGAACCTTCAATTTATAGCGAGTTGATCAGAAGCACAGGTAACAGCTTGGGCTGGCAAGTGACATCTGAAGCGGAGGCCAGTCTTGTGGGACTGAACCCTTCACTGTGGAATCTATAATATCTCTGGAAAGATAGTTTGAGAATTAATCTAAATTGCAGAACACCCAGGTGATACTAGAGAATTGCCTGTAGGTGTGAGAATATAAAGGCAGCTTGTCCCCCCTCAACCTGCATTCTGATGTGTATGCTTGCTAGCCTGTAATTGAGCCCAACCCCCTTTCCGCTTGTGTCCTAGCTAGCCTTTCAAAACCTGTTTCTCTGAATGCTTATCTTATAGGGGCCATAAAACCATACACAGCCCCACAAGGGGATCTGACTGCTGGTGCCAGGCGGGGTCTTGGTCGCTATCTCACTTCACCCCTTATAACCTTCACAGGGGCTGCAAAAGCCCTGAAAATTCCAGAAGCCTAGTCCATATTTGGCAGGCAAAGAAAGTAGGGGGATAAAAGGGAAAGCCCTGCCACATTCGGAGCTCAGCTTTGGGTACCGATTCCCCTGAGCCAGCACCGGTGCTTCCTGTAATAAAAAGTGCATTTTCTGAATCAGGATGTCTGTCTTCTCACCGCTTGGAAATTTGCCATAATAATAAAAAAAAAACCTCACATATTGGAATTTGTAGTCAGAACCCTTACCCCTTATTCAAGACCTGACCATTTTTATTTTTCCCTTTCCCAACTTTAGCCTCTCTCTCTCTCTCTCTCTCTCTCTCTCTCTCTCTCTCTCTCTCTCTCTCTTTCTCTCCCCCCCACCCCCCTGTACATTCCCCCTCCCTTTCTCTCTTTCAAAATCAATAAAACATATCCTTGGCAAGGAATAATAATAATAATAATAAACTTGCCGAAACCGGTTTGGCTCAGTGGATAGAGCGTCGGCCTGCGGACTGAAGGGTCCTGGGTTCGATTCCGGTCAAGGGCATGTACCTGGGTTGCGGGCACATCCCCAGTAGGAGGTGTGTAGGAGGCGGCTGATCGATGTTTCTCTCTCATCGATGTTTCTAACTCTCTATCTCTCTCCTTCTCTCTCTGTAAAAAATCAATTAAAATAATAATAATAATAATAATAATAATAATAAACTTGCTACTTGGTTCCCCTTCTACTTTATCTGTCATTATTCATTGGTACATTATAATCTAGTTTCTATCCCTATATTTTTTAGTACAACTCCAGAAAACTTGCCTAACGTCACATAATTTCCTATACCAAAAGTCTAGATCAGGATCTCATCCTTCACAGCTTTCAAATAATCTGGATTTGCCAAATACCCCATTCATGAGACAGTCTCAGATTGATTCTCCCTCCATCTTCCTGATTGCTTCTGGTTTCATAACGTGATGTTGGAGGTCTTTCCTCAGCTCCCTGGAATACAGCAATCTCATCTATTTCAATTGATGGGAAGGTACATCACTCTGCCTGAATGACTCCCAAATGCATTCTAGGCCCTGATCTTTATTCTTGTTCTTTATTCCTACTCCATAGACTTCCCTCACATTCAAACATGTCTAAAACCAGTCATCCTCCTTGTCTTTCCATATTTTACTTTACCTAGCTAAAGTTTTAAAGAGCTCACCTGACAAAATGTAAACAATGAAGTAACAACACCCCCCCAAAAAATTCTTACCAACACCCCCAAGACATCACAATTTATTGCATAAATGAGAGATTTATTTCTACAAATTCAAGTGTGAGCAATGGCAAAGTTAAGAACACCATCTGCAGAAACATTCCCAGAGCGTATAACAAGGAAATCCTCAGTCATATCTTGATCTCCACCACTAACAACACTTTTTAATTTATTCCTCATTAACTCTTTTGCATTAGACACATTTCAGATGCCTAGAGGCAGACTAAGGGGCACTTGGTCTTCTTGACATCAAATATAAGTTGCTTT
>NW_006284238.1:2178979-2183496 GCF_000327345.1 Myotis davidii
TAAACAATTCCACCAAATCTGAGGTAAAAAAGGTAAAGATCTATGGGATCATGCACAAAAAATTATTGAAATTGATATGCTTATTTCATGAGAGACTTTTTCCACATATTTTTGCTTCAGGAAGAATACTGTTAGTTCTATGTCAAGTTAGAAAAGTCAGAAATGTCAGTAAGGCTACATTTTAATATTTCCTAGTAAAGGGTTTCAGAACAGGCCTCCTCAACATATGCAACATGGATTATTTTGAGCAGAAGGCAATTGAAACCCTGTGGGTTCAGGATAACATTCTGCTCCTTCCTAACTCCCTACAGCAGTGGTTCTCAACCTTGGCTGCACATTAGAATCACCTGGGAATCTTTTTTAAAATCCTGATTTCTGGGCCTCATCCTCCGGAAATTCTGTTTCTTTGTTATGGGGTGGGGCCACAACATTAGTAACAAAGAAACAGAATTTCTGGAGGATGAGGCCCAGAAATCAGGATTTTAAAAAGATTCCCAGGTGATTCTAATGTGCAGCCAAGGTTGAGAACCACTGCCCTAGAGGAATCTAAATTGGGAAGCTTGTCCATAATAAGAGTTATCACCAGAGATAACCTTTTGTGACCTACCCACAGGGCAAGACAAACTTCTAATTACTGAACATCTGCTCTTCCTATCATGCTGCCAACGACCTTCCTCCCTTCTGAAGCCTGGGTGCTTTGCCTCATTCCTTAGCTCAGAATGTCTAAATTTCTGTGTCTAAATGCTCATATTTGTGGGGTCTTTGATTCTCTCCTATCCTTATGTGGGGTTCCCATACATATGTATATAATTAAGTTTGGTTATTTCCTCCTGTTAATTTGTCTCACATCAATTTAATTGTTTGGCTAGCTAGAAGAACCTAGACAGGTACACAAAAATTTCTTTCCTTCCCACAACAGCGATAGTTGTTAAATGGCAGAATAAAAAGGACAGAATAAAGAAAAACTCTGTTTATACTCCTGTTACTACCCTAGTTATCTAAATATTAATAAAAGAAAAGAGAACAGGGGCAGTGAGGCATTGCTAAACATGGTCAGGTAGGGGCACTGGGCCTGTTTGCTTCACCAGGAAGCTACAGCTTCACACACAGTTCAGAGGATCTCAGCATTGCCCCACCAAGGATTAGCTCCCTTCCTTTCCCCCTTTTGGTACAGGATGTGTGCAATAGGTGTCAAAGCAGTGCAGGAGGAGGTTCTTTACCACAGAAACCTGTCAGTCTTACCTGGAAAGGGATCATTCCTCAGGGGGTGGACCCATCAAAAGCCCATCAAAGCTTGGAAAGCTGACTGGTTATTTTGAAAAAGCACCTGGTTCCTCCCAAGCCCAAGAATATGTAATCTGAGATTACATATGCTTTTCCTCAACCCTTCCCCCAGATTAGTTTTCCTTTCCTGCCTCTCTCTCTTTCTCTTAAGCTCCAGGGGGTCCTTCTTTTGCCTTGGTAACTTGTTTCCTGAGTCCATTTCTTCAATGACTCACTTCTTCTACTTCTCTGACTTTCTAAATAAACTTTTTCTTATAGTTTGAGTCTTGGCTCTGAATTCTTTCTTAGCCAGCGCTAAAGTACCAAGGTTGCTCAACCAAGGTCCGGTCTGACTCCACTGGTCTAACACCTAGTGCCATATCTCAGTCAACATCCCTTTGCACCTCTCTATACATTGGCTTCATTCTCTCAGAATCATTTTCTCCATAACTTAGAACCATGGCTGAGTAAGCTCTGGGTTCATATCGTTCCATCTTTTGCACTGGACTGATGAGCTTGAACTATTTATAGTTGATCTAGAACAATCACTAAACAAGTTCTTTCAGGAACACTACCTCAAATATCTGGAGCCAAACACATTTGATGTCTGAGAAGATGGTGAAATGTGAATAGCAAAGTTGACATGGTTAGTCTTACTTTGACAGGAATTGTACTTCCTGGGCTCGCAAAGCTGGGTGCTTCCTAATGAGAGCAGTGGGAAATTTTCACTGAGCACCTTGACAATGGTGCTGAAAGCTGATCTGTATAATGATGGGGCAAAGCGATCTTGAAACACTCTCCACATGGGTCTTTTTAGAATTGTGGACATATTCCTGAAATAGGAAGTCTCAAGATATAGTCTCTGACTCCTGATTAAAAATAAAAATAATAAATAATAACATAAATAATGTATTTGATGTTGTTTGATGTGATGAAAGCCACTGGGCGGAGTTTCAGTGCTGTTAAAGGTAAGGCCTTCTTTATCTATGTTTGAATCCTTTCTATTATACGAGGACCAGAGAAAGTCATCAGAGAAAAATAAAATATACCCCCAAACTAAAAAATCCCATCATTATTAACCTCTGCTTGAAAAGTTAAATGTGTAATTATAGGCTTACTGGGAAAACATAACCAACATGCTTATAAAAAATTATAGTTATTTTGTGGGTGTGAGCAATGAGATTTTTAAGGATTATCTCAAAGGGGGTTTAGAATTTGCAAAGTTGTGAAGTATTTTAGCAGGCCTGTCTCTTGTTTACTACCCAGCACTTGGAATGGGCCTAATTTACACAACAATTACTTAGAAGTAACACCTCTGAAATGCATTGTGTGATTAATTGACTTGGCTACAGGAATGCAATGCTGTTTCTACATTGTTGTTCACTTCCACCTAGTGTCCCCTAGAGCACAGATCCAATTAGGAAACAAGGCAGGGAGGCAGCTATTAAGCATAGTATTTCTACATTATACAGCACTTTCCTGAGAATTGAACACCACCACCTACTGTCTGGAGGCACTTGATTTATTCAGTGCATGAATGAATGAGTGAATAGAATTTAAAGTAAATATCTTAGAGAAGAAGTAAAAAACAGATAAAATTCAACTTATTAAGAGGTGCTTTTAAAAAAATAAAACCCAATTTTCTCATAGAAATACCAAGGATAATGATCTGGCTTATGGATTATTCCTGTCTATACTGAGAGTAGAATTTGCCTCTGCAATTAGATGTTTCCAACCAAACTGGCATGGGGAAACAATTCTTCTGTTCCAACAAGGATGTGCACTTTCCATTCCATTAGGGAGAAATCAACACAGCCTTTGCACTTTGAGAAGTTAGGGCCCTACCTGCCTTTAAGATAAAAGCCATTTGACAGTAACAGGGTCACAAATTATGTCCATGCGAGTCATGTTCCCAGTCTCTGCTGCATTTATACCTGTCATTGGATGAACTGTGTGGGGTGGGGGGAGTCCTCTTCCCCACTGGGTGCTGCTGGGGGTGGAATTCTTATGCTATCCTGAGAAAAAGAATTTTTTGAGACTCACATGGGAGAATGAGTGATTTCTATTTGTGTGGAATTAAATCTCTGTGTTTCTAAAATCCCATTTTCCTTCCTCCAGACATAGAAGAAGTGTAGCTGGGGTTTCGGTGAAGCTAGAAGCAAAGCCAGTGTCCAGAGTTCCCTTTCCATGTTGAGCTGGGTCCAGTTCAGCATCAGGCTATTTACAGTCCATTGTGTGTGGGGCCCACATAGCCCAAGGCGCATGCCAGGAAGCCAAATGTGAGCCATGAGCCGAGTGTGCCAAGAGGAACTGTAAGGCCTGGGAGAAGCCTCTCCCTCCCCCAGACCTTTCTTGCAAGCCCCGGCCCTAGTTTAGTCATAGCAGAGTTATTTTATCTCTTCCTGGGATCGGTCTGTGCTAACTGACCTTTCCAGTAAGCCTGTGGCTCTGGTGAAGTCACAGCAGAGTTGTTTTATCTCTCCCTGGGGTAGGTTTATGCAAGACAGACCACCCTGGCCCCTCAGGAAACGAGTCAACTGCTAACACAGACCTGTCCCCTCAGGAGATGAGTTAACTGATAACCCAGTTTCCTGACATTCCAGGCCACCTGCATGTGGTTTTTGCCTTTATAAACTCTTGTTCTACAATTGTTCGGGGCTCCAGTCAGCCAGCACTTCCCTCGGGTTGCTACCTGCCTGCCTGGGAGCCCCTGCGCTGCGCTTGTAATAAAGAACCTCTTGCTTTTGCATCAAGTTCCGGTCTCTGCGTTTGACTTGGGGTCGTCGCCTCCTCCGTCGGACTCTCCGGGGGTCTTAGGGCCTTATAGAACCAGGAGCATAAGAGCACCCAGAGGGTGAGCTCCTGTGTTTAGGGGGTTAAGTACTCCGAATCTTCATGGGCTTGCAGTGTCCACGTCCAACTGGCCAATGACCTCTGTTCCCAGGTGTGACTGACAACAAGCACCTTCCCTAGTCATCCCAACTTTACCGGGCATGTGTCTATCCTCCCCCCAGTGCTTGCAGGGAACATGCCTGTAATGTCTGGACTTCCCTCTGCTTCTTTCCTACCCTATCTAATAAAAGACAAAAATGGTAATTGGCGTACGACCAATACCCTTTTCATTGGCTAATCAGGGCTATATGCAAATTAACTGCCAACTAAGATTGGCAGTTAACTGCCAACTAAGATTGACAGTTAACTGCCAACTAAGATTGGCAGTTAACTGCCAACAAGATGGCGGTTAATTTGCATAT